>NW_007726945.1:598444-635414 GCF_000696425.1 Galeopterus variegatus | reverse complement strand
GGGAGCGCCGCCGCGCTTCCCAAGCGGCGCACCATCCAGTGCGCCACCGGGCCGGCCCGAAGACAGCATATTTTTGTGTCTAGTTTTTTATATCCAATCTGTCAGTCTGTGTTTTTAATGGGGAATTTAATCCATTTACATGTATGGTTGATTTTGAAAGGTATTGTCTGATTCTTGACATTCAACAGCTTGTCTTATGGTGGATTTAAATATATTTTGGTCCTTTATTTCCCTCTTATTGTTTTTCTTTAGTGTTTGTTGGGTTTTTGAGATGGTATAGTATAGTTTCTTTCTCTTCTTTTGTATATTTGCTCTACCAGTGGTGTTTGTTCTTTCTCACGTATTCATGGTTGCAATTGTTATTTGGGTTCCAAGTGCAAGACTTCCCTAAGGGTTTCTTTTATAGCTGGTCATGTGGTGGTGAATTCCAGTAGCTTTTGTTTGTCTGAGAAATACACTATTTCCTCTTTATTTCTGAAGGATAGTCTTGCCAGGTATAGTGCTCTTGGCTGGCAGTATTTTTCTTTTAGCCATTTGAATATATCATCCCATTCTCTTCTGGCATTTAGGGTTTCTGCTGAGAAGTCTGCTGTTAGTCTGATGTGGACTCACTCAGAGTTGACCTCAGGCTTTTCTCTTGCTGTTTTTAGGATTTTTCTCTTTATCTTTGACTTTGACATTTTGACTACAATGTGATTCAGAGAGGACCTTTTTTGGATCAAATCTGTTTGGGGATCTTTGTTCTTCTTGGATTTGGAAGTCCATATCTCTACCAATACCTGGGAAGTTTTCCTCTATTATTTCATTTAATATGTTTTCTTTTTTTCTTTTTTTTTTTTTTTGTCCTTTTTGAGACCGGCTGCACCGTGCTCAGCCAGTGAGTGCTGTGAGCGCACCGGTCATCCCTATATAGGATCCAAATCCACGGCAGGAGCACTGCTGCACTCCCAGCGCTGCACTCTCCCGAGAGCGCCACGGGCTCTGCCCGNGGCTGCACCGTGCTCAGCCAGTGAGCACTGTGAGCGCACCGGTCATCCCTATATAGGATCCAAATCCACAGCAGGAGCACTGCTGCACTCCCAGCGCTGCACTCTCCTGAGAGCGCCACGGGCTCTGCCCACATTTAATATGTTTTCAATGCCTTTTCCTTTCTCTTCCCCTTCCAGAACAACCATGATTCAGATGTTTGTGTACTTAAAGTGGTCTATTAGCTCTGTTACATTTTCTTCACTTTTTAAAATATTTTTTTCTCTCTCTCTTTTTTTTATCTTCTTGGGTTACTTTGAAAAGACTGTCTTCAAGATCAGAAATTCTTTCTGCTGCTTGCTCTAGACTGCTTCTTAACCTCTCAATTGTAGTTTTTTATTCTTTGAATGAATCTTTCAGTTCCAGGATTTCTGCTACATGCTTTCTCATGGCATTTATCTCTACTTAAATTTCCTTCTTCATATCCTGAATTGATTTTCTCATTTCATTGTGTTGTCTAACTGGGTTGTCTTGTATTTTACTGAATTTCTTTAAGATTTTTACTTAGAATTCCCTTTCAGACATATTGAGACATATCAATGATTTCCTGTTGTTTGAGGTCTGGTATTTGAGAATTATGGTATTCCTTTTGTAGTGTCATATTTTCATGTTGTTTTTTTTTTGGATTTCTAGTATCTCTACATTGATGCTTAATCATCTACAGGTTGTTTCTTCTATTACTCTGGAGTGACTTTTGAGGAGAAAGACTCTCTCCTATAGATATGTTATATATTACTCATTGAGCGGGGTGTTTTAGTTTGGGTTCTGGGTAGACTCAGTAGTTTCAGTCATTCTAGGTAGACTCAGTATTTCCAGGGGATGCTCACAGATATATCTCTGGCTGGAGCTGTGCACATGGGCATGCCCACACAGGTGGGTGGGGGCTTTGGGGGCAGGCTTGGTGGCTGGGACTGCACAGGCATCTGGATGGCTGGGTCCACATGTATTAGTGGGACCACACATGTGGTTGTGGCAGCTGGGACTGCATGGGCAAATGGATATCTGGGAATGCATGGGTGGCTTGATAGCTGCTCCCACATGGGTGGGTGGGTCACACAGGCAGCCACACCACAGAGCCCAGATGTGCAGGTGGGGCTTCATGGAAGGCTGGGCAGTTGGGACTGCAAGTGCAGCTAGGTGGCTGGGCTCTTGCAGGTGGGCGGAGCTGCATCAGCAGCTAGAAGGCTAGAGCTGCTTAGGTGCCTGGCACCACACAATGAGCCACTCAGTGGGGTGTACTGTGTAGGGTGAACTCCTGTTCATGAAGATGGGCCACAGTTCTGGAACTAGACAATGGTGCAGACAACCACAGTGGTGGTCCAGGAGGGCTGGGGCAGGAGCAGGAGGAGTGTTACTGCTGATAAGTGCTCATGGCCAAGTAGATTCTTTCTGCTGCAAGGGAGAATTCCTCCTGGCTGATCTGGGTTTGGAAGATATGATGGCAGCTCAAGCCACATGCTTCTTCTCCTCTACACCACTCTGCTTGGTTTTCATGCTCCACAGGGTCCTCACCAGGCTCCTGCTGCCCTCCCACGTTCTCCCACCGATGCTCTCCCTCAGACTTAGCTGTCCTTTCCTTTCTCTGTTCTCTTTCTATGGGAGGATAGTGTATTGGGTACTTCTCTTCCACCATCTTGCCCTGCCTCTCAGATATCTGTATATTTCAAAGCTTACCAGTTTTGGAAGCACTTTCTGATGTAAGAGCACAAAAAATTAAAATCCATATAGATAAGAGAGAATCAATATATTTCAATAGTATTTACTTAAATACATGGCCTAGTGGGAAATGGTATACAGGTATATTCATGGGACTTATATATATCGTATTTCCCTCTTATGGTTAATATAAAGTCAAGAGTGTTGGTTTCAGATTTTACTGTAATTCCTGAATTCAGTTTAGCAGAATTATGTGGATTTAATAGAGAGACAAATGAAGCACAATCCACTAAATTCATTGACCACTATTCTTGAATTGTACATTGAAGGCTGTCATAGGAAAACTGTGAAGGGGAAATTCGACGTTTCTCTTCCTGTTTCTTGTGATTCTTTTTTTAGCGCCCTTCCCCCATTCCCTTCAAAGACTTAATAATTGCTCCATTCTCCTTTTCACAAAACTTACTCTCCTTAAATGATATGAACCTATTACACAATGAAGTAAATGATTGATAAGTTAGTTCTTTTTTCTCTCTAGACTTCAAGAATTTCTAATTCAATGGTCTCTGAGTATTCAATTTGTTGCTCTAATATTGGATAGTTGTGAAATGGGTGAAAGAGCCACACTCCAAGCTTCTAAGATTAATAGCTTGTAAGGGAAGTGACTTGACCCTTCTGTGGACCAAGGTTGTTCTTTCTGAGCTTAAAGATGGTTTATAAGCTGCCAGCACTTAAAAACAGTAAAACTTTACTTACCATTTGGATATGTGGCAGAAAAAAAGAGGCAGCTGAGAATGTTTAAATAGATACAGGATTGAGAGACAAAAAAAAAAGAAATTCCTCCTCAGGCAATGAATAAGGGAGCAGTGTTAGTGGACCATATCCTCCACAGCCATCTCTAATAAGTTCTCTGCATGTGAGGTGGAGCTATAGGACTAGCAGAAAATGATAGTATACTACAATTTTTAACAAAGTGAACCTCCCATTGCAGATTGGCACAGGATGGAAATCGGGGACACCAGGACGGAGACAGAAGAAATGAAAACTTTGGATTGAGCCACACGTGAAAATGTTCTTTATCTACTCAGCTAAATTTTTAGAACCAATTTATAGGTAAGAAGAATTAACATTTACATCAAAGCACTCCTCGATGTCCATTTTGATCGTTGTATCTAATATTATATTCTTGTTGTGGTAAACGAAGCAATTCTAAATCTGCTAAGAGAGATGAGCAAAACTAAATAAATCTTTGATGTTTTATTAAAATCCCAAGTTGTGGAACTCTTCAAGTACTGTTATCAATAGTCTTATTTATTTATTTAATTTTGCTGGGGGGAGGTGATCATTGTTTTTCATTTGAATATGCCCAAGTTTAGTAATGCCATTGAAATTCCGGTATCTGGAATGGCAGCCCAGGTAAACATCCCACAAAAGAAAATGTCATCTTAATCTATTTATTCCTAAGTGGGATCCTCATTACCGACACAGAAGCTGAAGAAATAAAACTTTAATTTTAGAATAGCAGGCAGCAACAGAGAAGCAAGGAATATACAAGTGTTTCCTAAGAGAACAACTCCTTCGTCTGCCACAGAATAAAAACAATCAATTTGTATGCAACACTTTCAACATTCTCTTAACTAATTAAATAGAGTACTTTTTTCCCCTTATGAGAAATATAAAAAGTAGATAAAAATAAACAAGCAAATACAACTTTAAGCTCACAGAACATATTTTTAGTCAGAACCCTGGTTGTAAGTGACAGAAATATAACTCAAAATAAATTGGGCAGATAGAAAATTGCAGAAATTGCTGTTGAGAGCTAATCTCAAGGCCAGTCAACACTAGGACCTGGAATCCACAGGGACTCTCTCTGCAGTCTTTATTGCTGCTTCTCGTTGTGGGTTGGCTTTATTTTCTCCAGCTTCTCCCACACAGTAGAAATGGCCACCAAAATTCCCAGATCCGTGTATTTCCCACCACAAAAGAACTAAAACATACTCTATATTGTCCCAAGTTTTAAAATAACAGGAAAATTATCTGATTCATCTAACTTCATATATGCACCCAAACCTGGATCAATCAATTGTGCCTGTAGCTACAGGGTCTGAAAATGGGGCAACACACATTGTAACCACATCGTTAGCAGAAATATTTCTCAAAAGAAGTGGGCTGGAAAAGCTACAAGGGTATTCCAAAAAGTTCATGAAAAGATTCACATCTAACTTCATATATGCACCCAAACCTGGATCAATCAATTGTGCCTGTAGCTACAGGGTCGGAAAATGGGGCAACACACATTCTAACCACATCGTTAGCAGAAATATTTCTCAAAAGAAGTGGGCTGGAAAAGCTACAAGGGTATTCCAAAAAGTTCATGAAAAGATTCATACTGTGTTTTAATTCTATTTTTCCATGAACTTTTTGAAATCCTCTCATATAATGTCCACTATAGGTTATTATGGTCAAACATAAATAATGTCCCATATATATTTAAAAGTTTGTATTATAAAAGGTAAGTTTTAATAAACTGTCAAACCCAGAGTTGAAAACAGGAAATTCTGTCTGGATGGTAGGCAATGTATTGTTGTGTGTGCGTGTGTGTGTGCGTGAGTGTGTATGTGATGGATGAATGAAAAGAGGAAGGAATAGAGAAAGAGAAAGGAGAGAGAGAGATAGAGTGAGAAAGAAAAGAGAAGAGAAAAGCAATGTAATAATGGCCTTAAAGAAAGCCCATATTCATCATAGCCTGGTATTATAAATGCCGAGGAATCATAAATATAAGTTTTTCTCATTGAGTAGTAAGATTGCTAAGCATAGTAATGTTCAAGCAAATTTTGCTAGCAAACAGAGTAAGTTCCATTATAAGGTGATGAAATATAAGTTCAGTTCTTCTTTTGCAGAAAAAAACACAGTCAAAAATGAAAATGCTTTTGCATTAATCCACTCATCTGTAGGTCAGAGTAAGTTCCATTATAAGGTGATGAAATATAAGTTCAGTTCTTCTTTTGCAGAAAAAAAAACAGTCAAAAATGAAAATGCTTTTGCATTAATCCACTCATCTGTAGGCTTTTTCATTTGATTTTTTTTTATTTTTTGAGTACATGTGTTGAATAGAAAACTGTCATTTAAAGGGCACTCTAGAGTCTAGTATCAGAATTATTGTATTGATTATAGAAGAAATGAATTTTAGATTTTGCTACCTCAAATTAAAAAATAATATTTTTCTGATCCTTACTGCTGCTGCTTTTTTAAATCCACCCAAGCACAAAGAATTAAAATATTGTTTTCTGCCAGGTTTAATCATTGTCTAATTTTCTTCATAATAAAAATATTGTACCAGGTGCTGTCAATAGTTCTTACACTGAAGGTTTACAAAATAAGTGGAAAAAAAGAGCAAACCTGATATTCTCCGTTACTTCTATTTCCATTGCCAAGCCTGGTGACATGGATTTGAGATATGTGAGCATATTGATATCAACTGAAGAGATGGGAATAGATCCAATACCAAGAGAGATTCTGAAGAAAGGGAGGAGGAGAGCAAAAATCAGAAATGTGAAAAATTATTCCATCTAAGAAAAACCATAAAGAGGAAGCCAGAGATGTGGAAGAGAATCTATGGAGAGATAGCTGTGAGAATAAAGAGAGTTGCTTGTACCCAAGAGTGATGAATTATGAAAAATGCTACAGAGAAGACTAATAACGTAAGAACTAAACTGGATTAAGTAACCGAGGAATTACTGGTGTCTGGAAAGGAGAGGAGAGCAGCAGTGGAATAGTAACAGGAGATGAGATGAAGCTCAGTTTCAAAGGGCTGAATGAAGCTGCAGCAGTGAATGTGAACTACACTGTCCTCAGAATCTTGGCTGTGAATACAAGGAAAGACGTCAGAGGAGGAAGAAGAATGAGGGGGCTGCATCTGACAGCACAGGAGAAGGCTGGAGAACAGAGAGGAGAGTCAGTACTGCCAAGGACCCGGAGCGGGTGACAGGGAAGGCAGTGGCTGAGCAGGGGAGGACACGGGCTTGAAGAGGAGAAGGGAGATTCCTTTCCAGGAGAAGGAAAAATTCCTTAAGTCCACCAGTTACATTTCTTCTCCGAAAGCTGTTGTCAGTCTTTGGTGTCAGGGTAATGTTAGTCTCACAGAGTGAGTTTAGAAGTGTTTCCCCTTCTATTTTTCAAAAGAGTTTAGGAAGGATTAGTATTAGTTCCTTTTTAAAGGTTTGGTAGAATTCTCCTGTGAAACTGTCCAGTCCTGAGCTTTTCTCTGTTGGGAGTTTCTTTTTTTTTTTTTTTTTAATTACTCCTTAACCACTCTATTTGTTATTGGCCTGCTCAGGCTTTGTATTTCTTCTTGATTCAGTCTTGGTAGGATGTACGTTATTTTATAAATTTCCCTATTTCTTATAGATCACCTAACTCGTTGGTCTATAATTGTCCATTGTGACCTTTTTATTGCTGTGGCATCAGTTGTAATGTCTCCTATTTCATTTCTGATATCATTCATTTGAGTCTTCTCTCTTTTTCTCTAAGTCCAGCAAAGGGTTTGTTAACTTTTTAAAAAAGAATTTCAAAAAATTAACTCAGATTTGCTGATTTTTAAAAAATTATTTTTCTATTCTCTATTTATTTCTGCTATGGTCTTTATAATTTTATTCCTTCTGCTAATTTTGAGTTTAGTTTGATCCTCTTTTTCTAGTTCCTTGAGGTGTAAAGTTAGGTTGTTTATTTGAGATCTTTCTTTGTTAAAGTAGGCATTTGTTGCTGTACACGTTGCTCTTAGTACTGCTTTTGCTCCATCTGATACGTTTTGGAATGTTGTGGTTTTATTTTCATTTGTCTCAAAATATTTTCTAATTTATGTTTGGATTTTTTTTTTGCTTGACCCACTAGTTGTTTAAGAAGGTGCCATTAAATTTCCAAGTATTTTTGAATGTTCCTGTTTTCTTTCTATGTATTTCTAGTTTTATTCCATTATTGCTGGGGAAGGTACTCGGAATAATTTCAATCTTCTTAAATTTGTTAAGATTTGTTCTGTGACCTAGCATGTAATATATTATGAAGAATGAGTATTCTGCTGCTGGTGGGTGAAGGTTCTATATATTTTTATTAGGCCTATTTGGTCTACAGTGTTTTTCGGTTCCGCTGTTTCCTTACTAATTTTCTGTCTGGATGATCTATCCATTATAGAGAGGGAAGTATTAATTGTCCTACTTTTATTGTATTGTTGTCTATTTCTCCCTTCAGATCTGGTGATGTTTGCTTTTATATAAACTTATATCTTTAGGTGCTTTGATTCTGGGTGCAGATGTGTTTATAATTGGTATATCTTTTTGTTAAATTGATACTCTATAATTATATAATGACCTCCTTTGTGTCTTATGACAGTTTTCGACATAGTCTATTTTGTCTAAGTATATCCACTGTTGCTCACTTTTGGTTATCATTTGCATGTAATATCTTTGTCCACCTCCTCACCAGGCAAACAGGACTGTCTCTGGGTCTGTGGTTGACTGGAGCTAAAGATGGGTCATAGGGCCACTTCTGGGTTTTCAGTCTGGTTTGTAGTCAGTGTTCATGGTACCGGGGGCAGGGTTGGGTGTGGCTCTTGCCAGGCCTCCTGGAGAATGGGACTGCCTCTGGGACCAGGGTTGAGTGGGCTTGAAGCTGCATCGTTGGGTGCTTTTGTCCACAGTTGGGTCCATGGTCACTGTGTCTGTGACCAGAGGCTTGATTGGGTGTGCTCCTTCAGGACCCCAGGCAGATGGGACTCCCTCAGGACCACCATTAAGCAGGGCTGGAGCCATGTCATGGAGCTGCTTGACATTCTATAGTCAGGTCCACAATCGGCACACCTACTATTGGGGACATGAGCCTACTTTCTCTAAGTGGCTTTTCTTGGTTTGGGGCTGCACTGGAATGTTGCAACCTCCTAACTGGATCTCACAGGTCCCACAAAGGCACTCTTAACAGTGGATTGTGGTCAGATTAGTGTTTCTGTGGGGGATGAGTGCTAGGGACATCCTATCCTGTGAACTTGCTGGCATCTCTTCAGTCATTTCAGCCTTTCTTACATATCTTTAACTTTGGAGTATTAGTAATCTGTGTTAGTATTAGTATTTCTGAATCATATAATACCTTTTAAAGCACTTATTGTTATTCTAAGTTTTTAAAATTTAGAAGCATTTAAGTCCATGCTTAATGCTGTCACTGGATGTTTTATTCCAAGTACCTGACTACATAAAATAATAATAGTAAGAACAACCACACTCTATGTTTATTTCATCTATCTATAGATAAAGATTGTATTAAAAATATTTATCAACTGGTATTGCATGCTCCCTAATCAATAACAACAAAAATAACCACAATGATGAAGAAGAGATCTATAGGCCCCCTCTATCCCAAGTATTATCTTTTTCTTTGTTTCTGCAATATGCGGTGGTACACAGGGTCCTGGAGGGAGGAGACAGGGCAGGGGAAAGGACTCTGAGCAATAGGTATCTGGGAACGACCGATATACTTCCATATTTTGACCATTGCATCAGCAGGGAAACTCAGCTAGGCCTATTTATACTTTTCATAGCAAACTATGCATTCTCTTGCTTTGAAAAATGATCTTTAAAAGGCTAGTTTACAATGACATGTAACACATGCTATTATAAGAGCATACCTTCAGGAACAATTAAAAGTCCTTCCCCCCAACATTTTTTTTTAGTTAAAAAACAAAAACAAAACAAAAACAGATTCAGTTAGGTAAACTCTGTGACAACAAAACTAGCATTGAATAAAGTCTAGTTTATGACATCTTCTCCAAATATAACTTTGCTGTTCAAACTAAATACAGTGAAAGTGAACCACAGAATGTGTGAGACTCCAAAAGGACTTAAATATAAGGTAACTCTAATCTCAGAAGCATATCTGTGAAAATATGTTTCTAAAAATTTCTTGTATTAAGACATATATAATATACATAACCATCCTAGGCTTTATGCATGTTAAAATGAATAATACTGTGTCAAAATTTTCCCCAAAGGGAAAAAAGTAAAGCCTTTCTTTCTTTTCTCTTAAGATACCAAGACTAGTATGAACTTGAGATATGACCTCATCATTTCTAGGTTTTCTGTTTACCTTTCTTCTATGTCCTGCCACCTGTTCTAACTTAATACATAAAAGATAACTTGACTTCTATTGCATATTCATATGTGTGAAAAAGTGGGACTTTTTCATACTTGAAAGGTATGTAGCAGAACATTTTTAAGGCACAAAGAGTGTCCTCCTTTTCTATGGCTCTTAACACATTGTGGGGACTGGGAAATTATTTACTGAGGGTTGCAAGAGGTACAGATCACTGCTCATTGGCTAGAAATACAGCATTTTTCTGTAATGATATGAGAAAAATGGGGTATCAGACTATTTATTTTCTTACTTTCATTAATCACCTTTGACTATATTCCAAACTAACATGAGTCTGATGGCAAATCATAGAATGCTTATAAAAGCCAAATTGTGTTTTGGAAAAGCAGATCAAAGACAAAGTGAAAGTTTGTGATGACATATTACACGACCTCTGCTTTGTTCTACAATTTAGTGTTTCCAGGTTTTATGAAAATGCAGGCATGTACTTAATGATTAGGTCAGTGGTTTTCCTCAGAAAAACAAACAACTAACAACTAAAAAAGAATGGCTTAATGCAAATTTGACATGTCTCTAACTCAAAGATGTGGTCTAAATAGGGAACAAATCTACTAAAAAAATCTTTCAGTTATATTTTAAAGTAAACCATTGATTTCAGTTTGGGAA
This sequence comes from Galeopterus variegatus, assembly GCF_000696425.1. Lineage (NCBI taxonomy): Eukaryota > Metazoa > Chordata > Mammalia > Dermoptera > Cynocephalidae > Galeopterus > Galeopterus variegatus. The sequence goes on along the minus strand of NW_007726945.1, from coordinate 624,935 downwards.
CATTATTGTTTATTTCTTTTCAAATCCTCTATTGTTATAACCATCTCCTAATATTTTCCCAGTAAGCCTCTTTTTCTCAAGAAAATAAAAATCACGAGGCCTTTTTATGTTTTTCACCAAGGTAGGGGGTTTGGGATGAATTGAACGTTAGTGTCTGGATACTTTTTGGGGGGCTTCTATGGACTATGAGTTAAGGCTACAGCACACAGTTTATACTGTCATTACGCATACACCTTTCTTCAGAACAAAATAGATTTACTCAGAAACAGCAAATAGTGCTAGGATTAGTCACAAAGCAGTAGAACAATGGGTCTTATTCTCTCTAAAGCCTGTCCTTTTCCAGAAGGATACATCATTGAATGAACATGGCTTTGAATTTTCAAATGGAATTGAACACACAAGAAGAGATTAAGTCAAAACACGGTGGTGGCTTTAACACTTTATATTAAGCAAAATGCCTGAACAATTTTAGAGTGGAAAGTTTTCAAGGAATCTCAATGGCAGCTTCACCTCTGGGCAAGTCATTAACAATTCTTGAACCAAGACCAAAAGTTTGTTGACTTTAATGTCTGCTTTTCTTCTTTCATTCCTGGTGACCTGTCAGACATTGGAAGTAGTTGTAAGCTACCTTAATAGTCCCAGTAGAGAAAAAAGGGTGGAGGGTTAATTTGGGGCAGATTTTTCATATGTCCTCATTCTTAAATAGGATATTTGAACTCCTGATATGAGCAGGAGCTGAGTGTCTGGACACATGGAAGTGTTTGCAAAATTCTGCGTCTTCTCTTCAGTCAATTTGTATAGCAACCCAGAAGATATTTACTGATTTCTGTTACAGTATTGCCTCTTGTTTCTTAATTTATCTTCAAGAAGCTTCATTATCAAGTTAAAAAATATATATTTTTTATTGGTTATAAATATTCATGGGGTACAAAGCTGACTGTCACCACTCGTGCCCAGGATGTGATGGCCAGATCCATACTGGCAGCATGCCCATTACCACAAATTGTGATCATAACCATGTCCCTCACCTGGTTAATCTCCTATGTCCCTCCCCGGCCCCCCTTCCCCCACTCCACTTTGTATCCCTAGGTATACTCTCTTCCTCTGCAATAAAATGAGAAGCCCCTGTGGGTTCAATCTGACAGTGAACTGTGTACCCCACAAATATGTATAATCAATCACATTTCAATAAAAAAAAATCCCGAACTCCAGTTAACACGTTTCAGAAAAATCTATCCATTGGAAATCTGGCTTGAGTGCTATATTTTCTCATTAGCTTTCTCTAGTCTCTGTGCTTAGGCTAAGTATGCCAAGAGTTCTTACAAGCTCATTGATGCATTTAAGAAGATTTTAAAAGATTTAATTCAGTGTTTTAAATGATTTTCAATGTTACTGTCAACTAATTTACTTAGACTACCAAATTGCCTTTTGATACAAAATGGAAAACACAAATGTACTTTTTTGTCTACCTTTCATTTCTTGTGAGTTTTGACTTTCTTATTCTATAATTTCTTATGTGGACATATTGAATCAGCATTTATCTTATTGCTCTGAGCCAATTTTGTGCTTTTTTAAATAGGAATTCTGTTAGTAAAACTACAGACTGATTTTGCATCAACAAAATATCCTCTAGATTTATGAATGAACAATAGGCTGCTATCTATATACCATCTGAGGGGTACGAGTGTTATATCTTCCAATATATTTAGAATCAAGACTCCTCATAAACTGCGAGAGACAAATAACCTCAGACTTGAGGAGGCCTAGCATCTAAAGAGAGGGAGAACGGATATAAGCTTACGATAATTCCCAAATAAAATAAATCTTCTTTAAGAGAAAAAAGACAAATGGAACATCATTACCACCAATAAGAAAACTTAAGGAAACCTGATCACAACACAGTAAAAGGCCATACATTAAAAAGCAATGGTAGTACAATTAATATTCAGTATATGAATTGAAGAAAAGAGCAAATAATGTCGATATTTGAAATAATTTCAATTTTAAAAAGTCCTCAAATTTCAAGGCATAAATACAGATAGAAGTAGAGAAAATCACTAATTTGTTCATAGCGGCAATAATTCTAAAAGCCAAGCAGAAATTACACAAAGATAAGAAGAAATAAAGGGAGTAGAAACAACAATTTATCAGATAGTACTTATAAAAGAAAACTTTCTTGAGTCTGCGTATTGTAAGTTCTCACAGTGTCCCAGCAGAATCATGATTAAAAAAACCCTACATCATTAACATACATTTTTGTAAAAAGCCTTCTTATATTCTTGCATATAAAAATGTACAAGTTACTTACAAAGCAGATAGAATAATATAGACATCAGTATTCTTATTCATCAGTATTCTGAAATGCTGAAGACTAGAAAATGGTGGATTGCCAGGCTCAACTAAGAATTACAGGATTACAAAGTGAGAATCCAATACCCAGCCAAATTATCATTTTCCGTTCAAGAAGTAAAGTAACTGCAAACAGGTAAGAATTCAGATAATGCATTCTCACATATACCATTTGAAAAAAGCAATTAAAAACATCAAATGCACTTGACCAGAAATCTTAGACATTGAAAGACAAAGAGAGAAGGAACTCAGGGTAGATTACAGATTATCCAGTGTATGCAGTAATGTCTAAATCCATAAGATTAGCCATAAAAGATACACATATATACACAAATGCATCTGAACCAGATAAGATTTGCCTTAAGTAAAATTTTAGTACTAGAATTGGAACTATATGTACCAACCTAAATATCTTAACAATCCCTGGGAATTAGGGAGATAGAAGTAGTGAATGCAAAAAAAAATCATTTCAAAGTTGTAATATGAGGTTTGAAGATGGTAACTGAGAAGAGGGGGAGAAAGAAAAACATTTCAATTTCTTATTTTAATGAAATAGAGAAAAGTGGTTGGTATAAATTGCCTTTGTGTGGGAAAAATACTTGGTAATTTGTTTTAACATGATAATTGTACAAAGCTGCATGCATGGTTATGACCAGGAAGGAAAAACTACTAATCGAAAGAAATGTGCAGTTGAACTGTCAAATGAATAAGGGTAAAGGGAGAATATATAGGAATTTGATCAAGCCAGCAAAATAGAGAAAAGTTTAAAAAGATCAAAATAAGTCAAAATAAAAAATAGAAGAAATTATATTATTTATATGCAAATCGGAGTAAATATGAATAGATTGCATTAAATGACAGACAATTATTGGATTAAAAAGTCCAAATTAAATAATTTGCACAGGAAACAGGATTAAAGCAAAATGATAAAAAAATATTGAAAACAAATGGATATCTAAAGAGTTATAAAGCAAAATTGAAGTAGTTGTAACAATATTTGTATCAGGAAAAAATGGAATTCGAAGTTAAAAGTAAGTAGTTAGATTAAGTGGTGCATTATAATGAAGATATAAGGCACAATTTACAAAGATAACCATCATTAATCTGTTAGCAATTAATTATCATATACCTAAATATATAAATCAAAATCTATTTATAATTAAAGAACTGGATAAAACACAACTATGAGAGGAGTTATTTTGACACATCTCTTCTTCTTTCTCTATTCTCAGCTGCCTCCAGCAAGCACTGCTCTCTGATACCTCAGGATTCTTCAGTGCCTGAAGAATGCTTCTTTGTATTCAGTTCTCTGTTAGAACAACTGGTGTGAAGTTTGGACCCTGAGTGGACTGACTATCCTCTCTGCCACCTTTCCCAGACACTATGTCCTAGGGTCCAGTGATTTTGAAGGAGGTCAGGATGCAACATGAGCAGATTGGACTGGACTTACAAAAGCTGTCCCACTGTGACCAATGAAACACTTCTGTAGGGTGTCTGAGGTCAAATAGTAGCCCAGCCACACTTGGTCTGAGTCCAGAATCAGCAGCCAGTGTCAGTAGTCAGAGAATCTCCTTGAAGTTTTCCAGTCCTGAGGAATATCTGAGTGGACCTTCTAAGTGAAGGAAGCCTGTGGAGCTAAGTACCTGCCACCAAAAACCCATATTAAGATTGCAAAGTGAGGGGTAAGTAAACCTTTATTGTGTTGAGCTCTTAAGAAGTTGGGAGGTTGTTTGTTATAATAGTTAGCTGTCCTGACTAATACAGCATCTCACCCAAACCTATTTGATATAGTCAAAACTTCTTTTGAAGGAATACATATTGTTTCAAAAGAACTCTTTATTTTAAAAGACCAAATTAGGATGGAAAGCATGTAGAAGTGACTGTGCAGACATGTGGAGGTTGCTCTTTATTCCAGCACCACATATCAGCATGTCTCACCTGCCTGTAAGGACTTCAGGTGGCCTTGCTGCAGCTTCTTTCACACTGTGCCTTGCAGTGACATGGGAGCCCTAGGAATGACATTGGGACACCGCATAACCTGAGAAATGGGCATGATGGTGAACTGGAGGAGCACAGGATGCATCCCTTGCACAGAAGAAGAAAACAACAAGGAATAGACAAGTAAGCACCAAAGAGAGTATCAGTAGGAGAGTGTGGGAGAATGACAGGAGATTGGTGAGGACCCTGTAGAGCACAAAAATCCAGAAGGGTGGCTTAAAGAGGAGAAGGAGGCACATGGCTTCAGCTGCCATGTCTCTGTCACCAGAATTGGAGCAAGAAGAATTTTTCCTTGTGGCCAAAAGAATCTGCTTGGCTGAGAGCACTTTCCAGTGGTAATCCTCCTCTTGCACATGCCCCAGCCTACCTTTGCCTGTCTCCTTACACAAGAATGTATCCTGCTCCCTGCCACAGCCACTTGCCACAGTCCCACTGTGCAGCTTCTGCTGCCTGCCAGTTGCCACTGCCTGCTGGCTATCTGCCAGACACCTGCAGGCTGCACCCCCACCACATGGCTAAAACGCCCCACCCAATGATTAATATGAAACACATCAACAGAAAGGAGTCTCTATCTTTGAAAGTAATAGAAAAGGCAATTTCTCCTCCAGATAACCAGACATCAATGTAGGGATAACAGAAATATGAAAAAAAAACAAGAAAATATGACATCACCAAAGGAATACAATAATTCTAAAGTACCAGACCCCAAACAACTGGAAACCTTTGAAATGACAGAAAAGGAATTTTGAGCAACAATCTTAAAGAAACTCAGTGAGATACAATGATACTCAATTAGACAACACAACAAAATGAGGAAAATAATCCAGGATATAAAGGAGGACCCTTATAAAGTGATAAATACCTTTAAAAAGAATAAAGCAGAACTCCTGGAACTGAAGGACTCATTCAACAAAATAAAAGCTATGACTGAGATCTTAAGCCACAAGCTAGAGGAAGCATAAGAAAGGATTTTTGACCTCACAGATAGTCTTTTCAAATAACCCAGGTGGTCAAAAAGAAAAAAAAAATAATTTAAAAAGTGAAAATCTACAAGTGCTATAGCATACAACATCCGAATCAGGGGTGTTGTAGAAGGGAGGAGTATGGGGAAGGCATTGAAAACCTATTCAATAAAATAATAGTGGAAAACTTCTCAGGTATTGGGAGAGATATGGACTTCCAGATCCAAGAGCCTCAAAGATCCCCAAACGGATTCAATCCCAAAAGGTCTTCTCTGAGAAACACTGCAGTCGAACTGTCAAAAGACAAAGACAAAGAGAGACTCCTAAAAACAGCAAGAGAAAAACATCTATAAGGGAGCCCCAATCAGACTAACAGCAGACTTCTCAACAGAAACCCTACAGATCAAAAGAGAGTAGGATGATATATTAGAAGTACTAAAAGAGGGCCGGCCCGGTGGCGCATTGGATAGTGCGCCGCTTGAGAAGCGCGGCGGCGCTCCCGCCCGAGGGTTCGGATCCCACATACAGACCGGTTCCCGCTCACTGGCTGAGCGAGGCGCGGGAGCAACGCCGAGGGTTGCGATCCCATTGCCGGTCCCCGGTCCGGTACGGGGGCAACACTGAGGGTTGCGATCCGTTGCCGGACACGGAAAAAGACAAAAAGACAAAAAAAAAAAAAAGAAGTACTAAAAGAATAAACAAATGCCAGCAAAGAATACTATATACAGAAAGGCTGTCCTTCAGAAATGTAGGAGAAATAGTGGATCTCCCAGACAAACAAAAACTACTAGAGTTCACCAACACCTGACCAGCCCTACAAGAAATCCTCAATGGAATCCTGCATCTAGAATTCCAAAAATAATAATCACCACCATGAATACACAAAAAAGAACAAAGCTCACTGGTAGAGCATATAGGCAAATGAGAAAGAGGAAAAACAACTATATCTTACCACCTCAAAAAACCAACAAAGAAGTTCCGATCAACATGGCAGAATAGATGGTCTCCAAATCAACCAATTTACAACTATAAAAATGTAACATCGGCCAAGCTGAGGCTGCTGGAGCTCAGGGGAAGAGGAAGAGAGACCTACAGAGTTCATGAAGGTGGGAGAAACCATGATAAGAAAGAAAAAACCGCTTGGAGCGTTTTGGGCTGTGGCTGCTTAAAGTCTGGAGTTGCTGAGTGCATGCAGCAGGACCTGGCAGAAGCCACAGCTGTGCCCTTCGGATGGGGTTGCTTGGAGGCAGCAAGGGAGAAGAGGACCTTGTTGGCCCCCAGGACAGCAAGACCACTAATAGGGTTCCCGTGTACCCACACAGGAGTGAGGAGCCAGAACAGCTAAAAAACGGGAGCCATTCAGAGGCCAGTGAGTCATCACAAGGGACCAGCACAGGGCCCATCTCATGGGAAGTGTCTGGTGCATGGGCAGTAGGGAAGACAGGCCCACTGGGAGAAAACTGGGACACATAAAGGACAGCCAATCTGCCCCCCAATAAGTGAAAGTCCACTCAGAGGAAACTGGTTGTGAATGCAGAATTGCATGGGGTGCATTTTCATGAAAAAACTCAGGCCTAGAGCAGAGTTTCCATACAACCCAGGTGCACCAGGTCTCTAGAGAGCTGGAAGTACCTATAAGGTCAACCATTAAACCCTGAGCTGCACAAAAAGCCTTAACTAGGGAAACAGCAGCAAAGCAGAAATTTAGCTCAACCACACATCTCAAGTATTGGTTCCCACAGGAAGTTTCCCATTTTTAGAAGTAAGCAAAAGACAAAAAATTAGTTCTGGCCCAGGTGCACCACCAGCACCTTGGGGGCCTCCAGGGAACATGAGGCATGGAGTAGGGGACCAGACTCTCTCCCACAACAAGGCATACCACTCCAGTGCCTCAGGGCCAGCCTGGGGACCCGAGGCATGGATCTGAGGACCAGACCGTCCCCCAACCAGGCACACCATGCCAGTGCCTCATTGCCCACCCAGGGACACAAGGCATGGAGCTGAGGACCAGAACCCACACCCACAACCAGACATATTGCCAGTGCCTTAGGGCCCCCACCAGGGGGCTCTGCACATGGAACCAGGGACCAGAACCCCCCCCACCACAACCAGGTATATTATGCCAGCACCTTGGGGCCTGCCCAGGGACCCGAGACATGCAGCCAAGGACCGGACCCCCCTCCCACAACCAGGCACACTGCCAGCACCAAGGAGCATGCCAAAAACATCACCTTCATGTGAGTGGCCCACCAAAGCCACCACAATAACCATGGCTGCCACAAGAGTTGCTAGACACAATAACCACCACACAGATGGTCTGCCAGCCATTGGAGTACATTGACAAAAGCAGAGTCACAAGTAGGGATAAAGAAAAGAAGAGGATGTCTGTCTCCACAAAGCCCATTTCAGAGTGACAGAAGAAGCATCTACTCTATGATGATATTGGGGGACCTGATCACACCTCTCAGCATTGGACAGATCATCTAAGCAACAAATCAACAGAGTAACCATTATTCTTTCAGAAGTAGAGAAGAAATCTAGGGTAATTAGAAGTGGGGGGGGAGAGGGATGGGAAGAGATCAGACAAGGGGCATAAAGAATGACTGCGATTTGTAACAATATATATGCTAGTAATATTGATTTGATCAACATATCTCAGTGTTGAACCCCAAAAATATGTATAATCAATTTTGATTCAATAAAAATTTTTAAAAAACAGTGAACAGTAATGACAAACAATAAAAGGGAAAGAAAGGGAAAAAAAGGTACTTAGAATAATGATATGAAGATCGCAAAAATGACAGGAGTATGAGGATATCTTTTAATAACAACCCAAAATGTAAATGGATTAAATTTCCTACTCAAAAGACATATAGACAGGCTGAATGAATTAAAACTAGACCCATGCTGCCCACAAGAAAATCACTTGTAAAGACTCACACAGACTAATAGATGAAAAAAGATATGCCACACAAAGGGAAACCAAAATTCTTATATTCAGAAAAAATGGAATTTACACCAAAAAGTGTAAAAAGAGACAACGAAGGCCATTATATAATGATAGAGGGATTTATTCAACAAGAAAACATAACAACCATGAATATATAAGCACACAACATTGCAACACCCATATATATAAAGCAGACACTAGTAGACCTAAAGAGAGACATAGATTTGAATACAATAATAGTTGGGGACCTCACATCCCTCTCTTGACATTGGTCAGATCATCTAGACAACAAATCAACAGAGAAACATAGTATTTAAAATACTGTTTAGAATCAGCTGGATTTGGCAGACATCTACAGAATATTTGATCCAACTACAGAATATACATTCTTCTCATCAGCACATGGAATATTCTACAAGATAGACTACATGATAGGTCACAAATCAAGTCTCAACAAATTTTTTAAAATTGAAATCATTTCAAGTATCTTTTCAGACCTCAATGGATTAAAAGTAAAAATCAATATCAACCAAAACTTTGGATACTATATAAATACATGGAAAGTAAGCAACATGCTCCTGAATGACCTATATGTCCAAGAAAATTAAAGAGGAAATCAGAAAATTTCTTGAAACTAATGAAAATAAAGACACATTGAAATAAAATGTGTGGGATACTACAAAAGCAGTATTAAGAGGAAATTTTATTTCAGTAAATGTTTTCATCAAAAGAACAGAAAGACTTCAAATAAAAATCCTAACATTACACCTCAAAGAACTAGAAAAACAGGAAAAATTTGGTCCAAAAATTAGTAGATGGAAATAAACAATTAAGATAAGAGCAGAAGTAAGTGATATAGAAGACCAAAAAAAAAAATTCCAAAGATCAACAAAACACAAAGTAGATTTTTGAGAAGATAAACAAAATAGAGAAACCATAATCAAGATTAACTAAAAAGAGAGAAACCCAAATAACAAAAATAAGAAATGAAAAAAGGAAACATTACAACTGATATCACAGAAACACAAAGAAGCTTTACAGGCTATCATGAACAACTATATACCAACAAATTTAAAAACCTGGAGAAAATGGGTAAATTTCTGGATACACACAATCTACTGAGACTGAAGCAAGAAGAAATGAACAGAACCTGAACAGAACAATAATGAGCAACAAGATTTAAGCAGTGAGCAGAAGACTTTCAACAAACAAAAGCCCAGGAGTGGATGGTTTCACTGCTGAATTCTACCAAACCTTTAAAGTGGAATTAATACCAATTTTCTTGAAATTATTCCAAGAAATGGAAACAGAGGCCATTCTCCCCAACTCACTCTATATCAAAATATCACCCTGATATCAAAATCACACAAAGATAAAACAACAACAAAAATAGTAAACTACAGGTCAATAGTCTTGATTAACACAGATGAAAAAACCTCAACAAAATATTAGCAAACAGAATATAGCAGTACATCAAAGATTATACATCATGATCAAGTGAGATTCATCCCAGAGATGTAAGGATGGTTGAATACATGCAAATTAATAAGTGCAATAACAAAATCAAGGACAAAAATATCATATGGTTTTATCATAGACACAGAAAAAGCATTTAACAAAATTCAACATCACTTCATGATACTCAACAAATTAAGCATAGAAGAAAAGTATTTCAACACAATAGAAGTCATATACAACAAACCACCACCAATATCATCCTGAATGGGAAAAGCTGAAAGCTTTTTCTTTAAGAACAGAAACAAGACAAGGATGCCCACTCTCAACACTCCTGTGTAACATAGTAATGCAAGTACTAGCCAGAGCAGTTGGGCGACAGAAAGGAAGAAAAGGCATCCAAACTGAAAACAATGAAGTCAAACTGTCCCTGTTCATAGTTGACATGATCCTATATACAGAAAAACCTAAAGATTCTACCAAAATCTCTTAGAACTGATAAACAAATTCAGTAAAGCTGCAGGATGTAAAATAAATGTGCAAAAAAAAAACAGTAGCATTTTAAAGTCCAATTTTAATGAGCTAGCAGAAAAAGAAATCAAGAAAGCAAGCTCACTTACCATAAAATAAAATAAAATAAAATACCTAAGAACAAATTCACCCAAATAAGTGAAAGATCTCTACAATAAAAACTATAAAGCGCTGCTGAAAAAATTAAAGAGACACAAAAAGATGGAAAGACATTCCATATTCATGTATTGGACATGTATCGTGTACTTCTATATTCTGCTATATTCAAAATACCAAAGGTATCCTTCACTGAAACAGAAAAAACAATCCTGACATTCATATGGAATAACAAAAGACCCCAAATAGAGCAATCCTGAGCAAAACTAACTAAATAAATAAAAATAAAGCCAGAGGCATTACACTACTTGACTTCAAATTATACTATGAAGCCATAGTAACCAAAACAGCATGGTACTGGCATAAAAAAGACACACAGACCAATGCAACAGAACTGAGAATCTAGAATTCAATCCACATACTTATAGCTAACTGATATTCAACACAGACACCAAGAACATACACTGGGGAAAGGACAGCCTTTTCAGTAAATAGTGCTGTGAAAACTGGACATCCACATGTGGAAGAATGAAACTAGATCCATAATTCTCACAATATACCAAAATCAACTCAAAATGGATTAAGTACTTAAATATAAGACCTGACACTATAAAACTCCTAGAAGAAAATACAGGGGAAGCATTTCAAAAGGTAGGACTGGGCAAAGACTTGATGAATAAGACCTCAAATGCACAGACAACAAAAGGAAAAATAAACAAATGGGATTATATTCAACTAAAAACTTCTGCACAGCAAAGGAAACACTCGACAGAGTGAAAAGACAGCCTACAGAATGGGAAAAAATATTTCCAAACTATATATCTGACAAGGGATTAGTATACAGAATATACAAAGAACTCAAACAGCTTAATAATAAAAAAAACCCCAAATAATCCAATTAAAAAATGGGCCAAGGAACTGAGTAGACATTTCTCAGTGGAAGATATACAAATGGCCAACAGCTAATGCTTTAACAACATTAAGCATCAGGGAAATGCAAATCGAAACCACATTGAAATATTATCTCACCCCAGTTAGATTGGCTATTTTCAAAAAGACAGGAAATAACAAATGCTGGCAAGAATGTGGACAAAGAAGAACCATTATAAACTGCTGGTGAGACTGCAAATTAGTGCAGCCATTATGGAAACAGTATGGAGATTTCTCAAACAGCTACAGATAGAACTGTCATATGATCCAACAATCCCACTACTGTGTATATACCTGAAGGAATGGAAATCATGTTGTAGGAATACCTACATTTTCATGTTTATCACAGCTCTGTTTACAATAGCCAAGATATAGAACCAACCTAAATGTCCATCTACGTGCTCCTGGATAAGGAAAATGTGTTGTATATATACATGATGGAATACTACTCAGGCATAAAAAAGAATGAAATTCTCCCATTTGCAGCAACATGGATGAGCTTGGAGAATATTATATTAAGTGAAATAAGCCATGCACAGAGAGAGAAATACTGCATGTACTCACTCTTAAGTGGGAGTTAAAAATCCCAAAAAACAAAAACCAAATAAATAAATAACAAAGCAGGAAACAATAATCGCAATAATATGCTGAACTTTTGGAGGGAGAGAACAGAACTGTGGTTATTGGGGGTGGGAAGGGGAGGGGAGAGGCTAGTTAGAGAGAATCTGTTTAAGAGTCACAAAAAATGATTATGTTTTGAAATGGTGAATATACTAATTGTCCTGAATTGATCATCACATATTATACACAAGTACTGAGATTCAACTCTGTACCCTACAAATATGCATGATCAATTATGTTTCAATTTTTTTTTTTTTGTCTTTTGAGCAAGGTTATTACACACAGCACAGCGAATAGCAGGGGCGTCAGCATCGTTGCGTTCATTCCCCCTCCCGGAGACAACGTGATGGGCCCAGATGAAGGCTGTGCACATAATGGGTTGTGCTACAGCTACAGCTGAGCCTAGGGCCCAGAACTTTTTGTAGCATCCGACAAACCAGTCCCCTCCTCTGGAGAGTGAGTAGATGCACGCAGTCACCCGTGGTTTCCTTGACCTACTTACTCACTTTGTGATAATCGTATAACTTCGTATAATGTATGCTATACGAAGTTATTACGAACGGGATTGCAACCCTCGGTGCTGCCCCCGCGCCTCGCTCAGCCAGTGAGCGGGAACCGGTCCGTATGTGGGATCCGAACCCTCGGTCGGGAGCGCCGCCATGCTTCCCAAGCGGCGCACTATCCAGTGTGCCACCGGGCCGGCAGGTTTCAATTTTTAAAAAGACCAAAATAAAGCAAGTCTCTTCTCATCTTAAAAATCCAGGAAAAAAACCCCTGCAAAATAAGCCAAAAACAATCTGCAAGGCTGTGGATTAAATTCTAACCCTCTACCTTACCTACTATATAAATTTGAACAAGTTTCCCAGTTTCTCTGAGACCCTTATTTCTAAGCCATGCAATATGTCTCATAGCGAATATGTAATAGAATTTTGAAAGGATTGAACATGTTTCCTTGTTTATATATGGTGCTTAGCAAGAGGATATGATTAATAAAGGTAACTAAGGATGATGAGTACTCACTGCAGTATTCTATTTTATTACTATTTTAATTAAGAATATGAGCATGATCATCTCAGCTCAATATTTATGCATCATGGTCCCTATCTTCATGGGGTTAATAAAGTAAAATGTGATATTTTATATGGGTTTTTGAGATACATAAATTATTGAATAATTAATATAGAATCAAGTATAGGAAAACTAAAAAAAGTTTATATTGTAATAAAAAATAAAATAACCTAACAAAGACCTACTTCTGATATATTTACAGTGTGTAGATATGTATCAATCTCTTTTTCCTCTGAACTCTGAATTTAGTCAAAACTCAAGTGAAAGAATCAAAGGAGAGAGAGCCAATGAACACCAATTAACAAGACTTGCTGACAACATATCCTTGAGCAGATGACATTGCCAGCAGAAGGCATTGAGGAGACTTGTTGCTAAGCATTGCCAACAAGTCACCCCCCTTATGTGCAGTTATACAGACAAAAGGATCCTGTCACAGAGTTTTGTGCTGGGATGCCAGGAACAATTTGTGAAAGCTGTTTTAGTACCTTAAAATACCCTCCTATATACTATAGCTCAGCAGAAATCTTTGTTTTCAAGTGTGTGTATCCTACTATCTCCGTTCAAGAATGATGTTTGTTTTTCACCAACTTCTTGTATATTTTTCTTTATGGTATTGGCTTTTCAGCACTCTCCAGACTCTTTTAGAAATATAGATGCAATTCTAACATGAACTTGAAGGGATAAATACTATTTTGTTGTTGTTTTTATGTCTGTGATGATAAGCTTTGTGCATTTGTAATTAAAATTATTATTTATAGTGTTAAAGAAATACACACATACAATCTCCTCTAGCTTTTACTAGTGGGTACCTGATTGCCAGTCTATACCAACGTCTTTTTTCAACTTCCACTCCATTTTTTTTTTTTTTTTGCCTCACCTAATATGATCATAGAAAGTTAATAATTTTGAAAGTAAGAGTCTGGATGGGCCGAGTGCTTGAGCCCTTCTGATGACCTTACATCCTTTTGACACAACAGTTATTATTCTTCCTTCCCATAACCTACCTTTCTATGTTCCCTGACTTGCACTGAGTCTAATGTTGACAAACGTAACTCTATTTACAAATTGATTCTTCAAATAAAGAGTCATGTCTGTCTCACCTTTGTGATTGTGTGTGCTTTTATTCTATATCAATTAGTAATCAACTATTAAGTTACTAAGTGTGAGGTGTTCTAAAAAGTATGGCAGACACAAGAAGCATAAGATAGACTTTGCCCTCTTGCCCACAGAGACTTCAATTTAGTTGAAAAGGGAGACCCATATGCCTCTTAAAAAATTAAAATTAAAATAAGCTCATCTTGGGTGTTTTGTACACACAGTTTCTCCTTCTGCCTGGAACACTTTCTCCATCTTGCCTGCCTCTTCCTGGCTGACTCCTTTCCCTTCAGATTTAAGCATCAAACTGCATTTTCTCCAGGAGCGCTTTCCTGATCCCCGCAGACTATGCTGCAATCTCCTGATGAAACATTTAGCAGCATCCTGCACTTTCCCTTTTATTCTCACTCTTTTCAGCAATCAGTTGCTTTTTGTCAGCCTTCTCCACGAGGCAATAAGCAATGTGAGAACAGGGACCTTGTTTGATTTACTATGGCTTCTGAATTTAGAAGAAATCCAACAAGTATGTGTTGAATAAATAAATGACAATACGATAAACCTTTGAAGAATTGTAAAACGTTAAAAAGTAAATTCCATTAGCATTTCAAGAAGGAAAGGATGGACATCAGGTGGTCAGGAAAGAAAACTTTATGCAGAAAGGTAGAGTCTGGGGGTTTCATTAGTAATAACAACTAAGATGGAAAGTGAAATCCATTAGTGGGGATAAAAGCTACAATTGAAAGTATGAATTCACACTTACAGCAAATTAAAACTGCCATTCATTTCTGGGCTGAGACTCATGCCTAGCATTGACCTCGACCTGGTTGACACTTTACATTCTGCATATAGCTTAGAGCTCTAACTGGTGAGTTCAGAGCATCAAGTGAGTTGGCATTGCTAGATAAGAATAAAACAACTTGTTTAAGAGGTGAAGAGTAATGATCCAGACAACTTTCAGTTTGATTATTTTTGAGTGGCTTGATTATAGAAGCAGTGGGTATAAAAAGATCAAAAAAATATGAATAAAGGCTATTTCTGCAGCTCATAAATGTGTATAAGATACTTATGGACTTGGTAATGGGAATTGCTTCTTATGGAATTTTCAGCCAATTTTATAAAGTTTTCTTCTTAAGAAAAGTTATTGGTCCAAGAATGTTTTTTAAAAAACAGTCATTTACCTATTTCTCTCCTCTTATTCATAGGTAAACATTAGAACAGTATACTTCATTTGTTAGCATCATATAATTTTTATCCCTTCCACTCTTCCAAAATAGTTTTTACTACAATCATTAATGACCAAAGGGAAAAAAAAAAGGTAATTTTCCATCTGTGGCATGAAACTTTGTCTCATTAACTTCTGTTAACTGAATTATCAATTATAGTCCAATAAGTCCCAAATCCACGTCTCCAGACCAGATATTTCTCCTGAGGTTCTAGTTTAAATGTCCAAGTGCCTATTGGGCACTTCCATTTGGATCCCTATAGAAAGTTTAAGTCACAGAAGTTCAAACCTAACTGCATTTTACATCTTAGTTTTCTTTTTTTTTTAAATCTCTAAGATCTGGATGGGAAAATTTCCTAATTAATAGAAAGTGTAGTGAAAATTAAATAAGATCACCTAGCACAAGTGCCCAGCAAAAAATAAAGTGGTCAGTGCTACTATTATTATTATTAATATTGATATCCATTCCATTATCATCCATGCTATTATAATCAAGTAATCAAGTTGCTTACTTGATTCCAACTCATACCTCATCTTTTAGAAATTTTACTTTTTCAGCGAATTCTCTTTACTCTCTTTGCTTAAAATCCTCCAAACGAAGCAGTGTCCCACCGTGTGAAGTTTTTAAGTCATATTCTAAGCCAATATGATGTAGTCAATCTTAAAGTGGCATCTCTGACGGCTAATGGTTTCATGAACTATCCTGAAAAAAGTACTTTTATACAATTAGTTCATGACTGAAAACTCACAGAAGATGCAATATCTATACACTCTTTTCTATCTCTTCTGTTTGAAAAATTAGCCACATCACATCTTATTTTAAAGTTTAGCATCTATTAAGTCTCTGGGTAGCTTTGTTTTATATTTCTTTAATCTGTTCTCACAACTTTTTGCTTACTATTTGGATAAAATGTCAATGTTATTACATGTTGAAAATCTAGGCCAGCTATGATGGAAAAAGTAAGTCAAAAGTATTTTTAGGGTATTCAGAAACAACCAGGCAAACTTAGACATGAAAAATGACTGAGAAAAGTGGACATGTCAAAGTCATTCATTTTTAGGAGTCTAGTTTTTTAATTCCTTTTAAAAAATATGTTTTATTTACTATTAGCGTATTTATTCTTACAAATCATGATATTAACTTCCTTTTTTGGAAACAGGAAATACTTTGAAGATTATATTAAGAACAGAATTTGTATTTAAGGTATGAATATAATATTCTGTCTCTCACAGTCAAAACAAATGTTTAATAAACAAGGACTCTTAGAGTCTTTTTAAGAATCCTTGTTTATAAAATGTATGTTACTCAATTTTTTTTTTTTTTTTTTTTTTTTTGGCAGCTAGCAGGTGTGGGGATCCAAACCCTTGGCATTGGAGTTGTTACTCTATTCTTAACTATACAATAGCTCTTCTCAGATAATCCTCAATTTTACAAGATAATTTGGAGTTATTGCTTTTTTAAATCCCGTAGTAATTGCTTTAGGCTGAGTTGCATCACCTCATTCTATGGGATCCACTAATATTCAGGTAACCAAACAAGGGTCTTTAGCAACTCAGGGTTGCAGATGCTATGAAATGGGTTTTCAAAGATATGGCTCTGTAGTTTAAGGTTATCTCCAGAGAAAACAGAAAAGGAGTCCAGAGGGAGAGCTTAGTAATTTAAAACAACTGACTCTCCATAGCTCTCCTTAGGACAGTCATATCCTTTTGGACAAATGCCAGAATTCCCTCTGAAGTGGTTTTTATAAAGCCACCAAACTCCTAGTTTCTAAAAAGCTGTGTTCACTAGTTATTGTAGATATATAATTTCCCTCTAACAGTGCTGTCTTTCCTGTAGATTACTCAAGCATATGCTGGTCTTTGGCTCTGTTACAAGCAAAATAAAATCCTTTATTCCTCGAGCTCAGATACTTTAATGTAAAATTATTTTTTTTTTAGAGCAGTATTTTCACATTATGTACTTGTCTAGTCATAGATGTACAGTTGCTTAGTTTCCTAAGCCATTAGCAAAATGTGTGGCTCTGTAGCCGTAATAAATTGTAAAGAAACACAAGAGGGGCAAAAATATTTATGGGAACATTCTTTTGAAAGAAAAAAAAAGAAGTTGAATGTGACGGTTCATGCATTCTCTTAAGTAAAACATTTGGGCCTGGCTAATTTTCTTTCTTCCTTTTTAAAATTCAGGCATGGAGAAAACATTGAAATTCTGGCCAAATCCACTGTTGCTGAAATTTATAGAACAGATTTGAAGTCACCAATTTAAACTTCATAGCTGGTTGAGAATCCAGCTGTGTCGGTTCAATCAGAGTGTGGTGGAAGGTTAGACTTGCAACATCATCTGACACTATCCTAAAAGGAGTCCAGGGACTGGGGAGGTGAGGGAGGAAACAAATGAACGTAAAAAAAAACGCAAAAAGTAAAAAAAAAAAAGCCTGTGTTGGTCGCAATGGTGATTCTTTCGCATTGCCAAAAGTCTGCTCATTGAATGAAAAGAAAACAATTTTACCTTTAATTGTGGAAACAACTTAGTCTCCAATTTATGTGGTTTGGAGCAGCCAGCAGAGTGCCCTAACGCTCACATTCAGAGGTGAGAAAAGCTGTCTGCTTTACACAGCGAGCCAAATGGCCAATTACAGCGAACGTGAAAAGGCACGGGGCCAAATACCAACACATTTACTGTGGTGGCTATTTTTAACTGTGTGCAATATCTGTTGACCTATTTCCCCTTGCTCAGCTACAGCTATCTTAAATATTCACATTCCTAAGCATGACACGTCTGAATACTATGCAATATTTCCTCATTTGCACCTTGGGTAAAAAAAGGCAAGGTTCTGAGGCTGAAATTAAGGCTAAGCCTCTTGGCAAGCTCAGACATGGTTTACCAAGTTCACTTTTCCTGCTTTGCTAGTAGGTGTGTCTTCAGTTTCTTAACTCAAGAAGCCTAGTCTTGCATTATATATGCAGAGAAGTTCTAGGTGGTACTTCTCAAACCCCACTCACATGGAAAGAAGCCTTTACAGAGAAGTCATCTTCTCCTCTTTCTTCTTTACAAAATGACAAATGTGTTCCAGGAATGCCTGATCTTATGGTTTCTGCAATCCCCAAATGCCTAAGGGAATCCTGATTCTGAGCGTGCACACTATACACGCACACACAAGCATATACACACATACAGTTCACAGGAATCTAGTGGAGTTGCTTTTAAGGTTAGGGGTAAGGGAGTGGCTACTCCCTCAAGAGGGAGATCACTGTGCCTGGCTAGAAAGCCACCACACAACAGCATGCTGGAGTGCGCCCTCTGGTGCCTCTACTGAGCATTCCTCATTTTGCATTTCATTACCAAAAGAGACAACAGGAGTGCTTCTCCATATTTAGGAGCTGAAGAAGTTAACAATACAGGAGAGAGGAGTTTGCAGTCATCGAAAATCCAGCACTGAGGAGGGAGCTCAGCACTTCTTTGGGGAGCTACACAGGCACCCAAAACATTTTTTTTTCCCTAAGGGAGTGCATGAGCCTTATTTGACATTGGTACTTGAGTTGTTGAGTTGAACTTTGACAGCCCAGACACCCCAAATTTCCATTCTTCAGAATTCCAGCACACTCAGTATGTGAGACAAGATGGTTGCTAGCTCACATTCACCTTAAAATGCATACTAATGGGGCAGTATGTCTGAGAATTACCAGCCTTTATCTGCTTGTAACTTGCTATAGGCTCCCATGGGAAAAGGCACATTGCTACTATTATAATCATTTTTATTCGCGGGAAAATGTTTTTATCTTTTCAAAGCACTTTAATATTGGTTATATCTAACTCAAAATTTGCATACTTTTGAAGCAATTAAGACAGAAATCTGTATTTTCATTTGAAGATAGATAAATTGAGCCCCGTCAGGTGATGCAGGAACAACAAGTTAATTACCAAGCTGAAATTAGAACTGAGACTGCGAAACATTAGATTATTTTCTTCCCATATAGTTGTATAAGCTGCCTTTGATATCTTAAGTGGATCTGGTCAAGGCACAGATCAGGAAAGTTAACTCTGGGAATATAACCCACTATCTAAGGATTGGCTAAAAGTGTTCTTTCTGGGGTAGGAACACCAGCAGGCAAGTCCAAAATTGAGTCTAAGAGAATGCCAAGATCAACCAATTAAAGATATTTTCAGGCCCAAGAGAATAACACAGAGTTGAGAAGAGCGGAAGCTTAAAAGGTCAAGATCCCAGTAAATAACAGGAAAAACGTGGGTTGTGATACATTAGACTAGCTTCTGCCTCATTGGTTCTTGACCTGCGGTGATTGTGAGCCCCAGGGGATATTTGGCAATATCTGGAGACATTATTTTGTCATCACAGCTGGGTGTGTGGGGGGCTACTATTGGCATCTATTAGCTAGAAGTGAGGAATGCTGCTAAACATCCCATCATGTGCAAGACAGCACCCAAAAGAAAGAATTATCCTGCCCAAATTGTGGATATATTGAGGTTGAGACACCCTGGTTTACTTAGAATAGTCATCTGGTAAATGGTAGGTTAGCTTGATTTAAAGGGACAAAAAAATATGTCTGATATTTATTCTACATCCTCTGATTTGTCTCCTCAGAAGGTAGATGAGACTATAGAAGGTTGGATGGAATGAAGGGCTCAAAGAGAACCTGATATCATTTCTTTTCTCTACCTGTGTTCACTCTATATGAAAATAAGTTGTATAGATATGGGTTTCTACTTTCCTATTATATCTGCTAAAGAATACTGTTTTTTAAAAAAATTATTTATTTTCTATTGAGAGATAAATAAATTTTGTGACACCATTGTGACATAATTTTTAGCTCCTTTATTTTGTAAGCACTGTGAATTTTAAATTATATTGTGTCAAATTGCAGAAACCTCTTACTATTGTAGGGGGGGGGTAAATAAATATTCACTTTTGTATTTCCTTTTTGGTTACTCAGTAAAACATGAATACCCAGATATTCAAATCAGCACTGGCTGAAGAGAAAGAAAGCAATGTGTAATTAAGTGTGAATCTGCAAAAATCCATGGCTTTGCTGACTGGCTCTATAGAAAACAATTGTGTACTGCATTTTCCTGCCTAATCCTCATTTGCAAGGTAGCTTTCTGCCAGTAACATCTTTCCTGTGTTGGGTAATTGGCCTTCTGCTTTGAGCACATAAAAAAAGAGATGTTTTATATTTTCTCTTTTTGCATTGCTAGGATGAGATAAGCACACATGAGCTGCAAAAAAAAAAAAAAATTAATTAAGTTAAAAAAATAGGACAATAGAACCAGAAAACTTAGTTTCTCCTAATGTTTAGTAAAGAAGACCCTAACCAAGGTTGTTTAAGGCAAGCAATGTCCCCTGTGAGCTGGACTTGTGCTGCCCAATTTGGTAGTCAAATGTGGTTATTTGAATTTAAATTTTAAAAATTAAAATTAAAATCAATTAGAAATTTAATTCCTTAGTTGCAGTAGCCACATCTCAAGTGCTGAAATAGTGGCTAGTGGCTACCATATCAGGCAGTGCACATATAGAACATTCCATTATCACAGAAAGTTCCATTGGACTATGCTCCACCATTTGGGTAAATTCAATAGTTGATAATAGTGTGAGGACACTGCTGAAGCCTAGAGAGCACTTTCCTGAGCAGGCAGGGTGCCTCTGCACAGCCACTTGAAGGCTCTACCCAGTAGGCAGTAACTGTAGAGGCCTCACCATATTTTCATTTAATTCATCCAACAATTACTTGTTCAATACCTATAGGTTAGGCACAATTCTAGGCATTGAGTACAGAAATGAACAAAACCAATAATGTCCTGTCTTCCAGGAAGTTAAATCTGAATAGAGAAGACAAATAATGGATACATAAATAATTTAAATTTATAACATACGTATATATGTGCATACATAAAATATAAAGCCAGAAAATGACTACTGTTAGGAAGAAATATAAAAGTGTAAGGAAAAAAGATTATGGGGTGATAGGTGCTATTTCAAATAGAGTTCTCAAGGAAGACCCTTCTGAGGAGGTGGCACTTAAGTAGAGTCCCAAAGGCAGTGAGGAGCAGCTCATGCTAAAATCTGGGGCAAAGGCATTCCAGAGATAGGATAGAGAAAAATGAAAAGGCTCTGAAGTGGCAACCTTCTTGTCAAGTTAAAGAACACCCAAGGAAGCCAGCAGGGCTGGAGCAGAATGAGCTGGGGTAAAGAACTAGAAAATGAGGTTGGTTATAGGTCGTGGCTAGGTCATGTGTTATTAGAAGCCATGGTAAGGATTGGAATTTTGTTCTAAGACAGATTGGAAGCCTTTTTAGGGTTTGTGTTCTGAAATGACATGATATAATTTACATTACATAAAGTTTCCTTTGGCTCTCTATGGAGAATAGACTGGAGGTTTGCAAGAATGGAAGCAGTTTCACCAGTTCATAAGGCACTGTTGTAAACTGGGTAGAAAATGATGGCGGCTTAGATTCGAGTGTTTATCACTGGGGGAGATGAGAAGTGATTCAATTAAAAAAGCATTGAAGTTGAAGAATTAACCAAGATTTACTGATTAACTGAATATGTGTCTAAAATAAAGGGAGGGGTCAAGAGTGACTCCAAGATTTTGCTTGAACAACTGGGTAAATGGCAGGGTGACATTTATTGAGATTAGGGAGTCTGGGAAAATAGCAAGTTTAGGGTGTGTGTGGTAATCAAGAGTTCTCTGCAGGGTATACTTAATGTGAGATACTCACTAAACATCCAGGAAGAAATTTCCAGTAAGTAATTGAAAATGTAATCCTGGAGGTCAGAAGAGAGGTTGGAGTCAATGATACAGATTTGAATGTTAGCAACACACATATGGCACATAAAGCTGTGATATTAACAGAGATCACAAAGAAATCAAGTGTAGATAGAAAAGAGATGTCCAAGAACTGAATCCTGGGGCATTTCAATTAATAGAAGTTGGAAGGAAAAGAGAAGCAGGTGGAGGAGACTAAGAAGTAACTATTGATGTAGGAGAAAATCAGGAACCTGTGGTGTCCCAGAGACCAAATGAAACATTTATATTATAAAGGAGAATGGTCAATTATACCAAGTGCTTGTAATAAGCTGCACAAGGTGAGAACCGAAAATTTTCTATTGGATTTGGCAATGTGTAAGTTAATAATGAAACATTTCAGTGGGGATTCCAGGAACAGTAACACCCTGGATTTTTATATCATGGAATCTGTAATAAAAAAATTTGTAATATTATTGGGGTAGGGTTGGCCAAAAATTAGTAAATATGAATTTATTGTTTGATCAGTTCCAGAAAAAAGTAAAAAACTTAAAATATGCTCACCAATTATTTTTTAGGGTAGTTGAGCATGAAAATGACACCACATCTGCTGAGTGTAGGGCTACTGCAGCAAATATCTCCCTTAGTGACCAGCAGTTCACAGAGTTAAATACCGAAGTCAGCATTCCCTCCCCTGGAAGAAATAAGTCCCAAGAAAATATTAGCATATCTATTTATGGTTTCTAGTTTTGGATTGATTCATATGCATAAGCATAATTATTCTGCTGTTCAGTTTGACCTCTCATGAGAATCTCCTCTTAATAAAACTACTTTTTTAAAAAACAACTTTTTATTATCTTTCTTGTTTGCCTTTCCTTACCAGCGAGAAAATCACTGTCACATAATGTTCTTCAATTAATGTATTGGATAATGAGTATTACACATGTTTACCATTAATCTTAATGAATACACAGAAAAGTGTTTTATAAATTAGTGCTCAAAAAACATTTGTTAGCTTGAGAAAAATATTAATAATGCTTTCAGAAAAAATTCCCACACAAAGGAAGTTGCTAAGTTGTTGCACATTAAGTTAAATTTTTCCCTCTATAAGCTACCTCTAACTGTGTTAATTTTTGCATATTATGTTATTTGATTTCATCCACATGACATTGACCCAAGCTGGGTATTATTAGGACTCTAGTCTATAAATGAGGAAATGTTTACTTAGCATTTAGGAACTTGCTTAAGGTCACATAAGTAGTATGTAGCAGTGATGAAATTTGTACTTGAATCTGACTGACATTGACCCAAGCTGGGTATTATTAGGACTCTAGTCTATAAATGAGGAAATGTTTACTTATCATTTAGGAACTTGCTTAAGGTCACATAAGTAGTATGTAGCAGTGATGAAATTTGTACTTGAATCTGACTCCAAGTTCCACACTGCCTTTCAATATTTAGTTTGGGACTGAAGGAGCTGTGTAGGTGTTGCAAATACTGTTTCATAGAATAAGCCAGTGTTCGAGGTAGTTTAGTTTACAGCTTTAGAAGAGGCAAGTAAGAGCATCTTACAGGGGGAGGTGAAAGGGAATCTAGAAAAAGCAGTTGCTGTTTACTCCACCCCAAATGATACCCTTTGGCCCAGCACTCCACCGAAACCACTCTAGCAAAGCACACCAATGATTGCCTAATTTCCCATCCAATGGACATAGCTCCATCCCTATTGAACTTGGCTTTTAAGTAGCCAACATTTAGTACCGTGTTTCATTTCTATTATATACCTACCATTCATTAGTGGGGTCCACCATCCAAGGACAATTTCAATTTTTCTGAAAGGCTAAATGTTTTAAAATGTGTCCCCATCTCTCTTTTAAGCATCTGAACATAAGATTTGGTGTTCTCAAAAAAGAACAACGTGAAGGCCTGTATCCATATTTGTTTCTTTGTGTTTTTTCTAGAAATAATTGTAATATATCTTCCCCTCCTTCTGCATTTCCCTCATATAATGTTTAGTGGTCACTTGCAGTACTTAGTTTCCCTATGTAATATGTAATATGAGGTAATTAAGAGCCTGTGAAACACAATGTTATATTTAAATAAAGATCCAGTGGTGCTAGGAAGTGTGTAATGGTTGAAAAAAATTAAAATCGTGAGTAATTTCATCAGTGGTACAATATGGGATAATCAAAAAAGGATGCAGTTTCCAAAGGAACACACCAGAAAACGATCTCTCTCCCTCTTTTATTATAGAAATGATGGGAGCAAGAGTGGATTGTTATGCTAATGAGAAAAGGAAATTAGGAAAACATATGGTTATCCTAATATGCAATAACTCATCTGTAAAAACTTTGTGGAAATGCCTTCTTTGAGTCCTAGCTTATTCTCACAGTATCCTAGGGAATGAGACTAGACACTGCCCTACACTTCTCTGAGTTAGAACTTTCAGAAAAAATTCCCACACAAAGGAAGTTGCTAAGTTGTTGCACATTAAGTTAAATTTTTCCCTCTATAAGCTACCTCTAACTGTGTTAATTTTTGCATATTATGTTATTTGATTTCATCCACATGACATTGACCCAAGCTGGGTATTATTAGGACTCTAGTCTATAAATGAGGAAATGTTTACTTAGCATTTAGGAACTTGCTTAAGGTCACATAAGTAGTATGTAGCAGTGATGAAATTTGTACTTGAATCTGACTCAAGTTCCACACTGCCTTTCAATATTTAGTTTGGGACTGAAGGAGCTGTGTAGGTGTTGCAAATACTGTTTCATAGAATAAGCCAGTGTTCGAGGTAGTTTAGTTTACAGCTTTAGAAGAGGCAAGTAAGAGCATCTTACAGGGGGAGGTGAAAGGGAATCTAGAAAAAGCAGTTGCTGTTTACTCCACCCCAAATGATACCCTTTGGCCCAGCACTCCACCGAAACCACTCTAGCAAAGCACACCAATGATTGCCTAATTTCCCATCCAATGGACATAGCTCCATCCCTATTGAACTTGGCTTTTAAGTAGCCAACATTTAGTACCGTGTTTCATTTCTATTATATACCTACCATTCATTAGTGGGGTCCACCATCCAAGGACAATTTCAATTTTTCTGAAAGGCTAAATGTTTTAAAATGTGTCCCCATCTCTCTTTTAAGCATCTGAACATAAGATTTGGTGTTCTCAAAAAAGAACAACGTGAAGGCCTGTATCCATATTTGTTTCTTTGTGTTTTTTCTAGAAATAATTGTAATATATCTTCCCCTCCTTCTGCATTTCCCTCATATAATGTTTAGTGGTCACTTGCAGTACTTAGTTTCCCTATGTAATATGTAATATGAGGTAATTAAGAGCCTGTGAAACACAATGTTATATTTAAATAAAGATCCAGTGGTGCTAGGAAGTGTGTAATGGTTGAAAAAAATTAAAATCGTGAGTAATTTCATCAGTGGTACAATATGGGATAATCAAAAAAGGATGCAGTTTCCAAAGGAACACACCAGAAAACGATCTCTCTCCCTCTTTTATTATAGAAATGATGGGAGCAAGAGTGGATTGTTATGCTAATGAGAAAAGGAAATTAGGAAAACATATGGTTATCCTAATATGCAATAACTCATCTGTAAAAACTTTGTGGAAATGCCTTCTTTGAGTCCTAGCTTATTCTCACAGTATCCTAGGGAATGAGACTAGACACTGCCCTACACTTCTCTGAGTTAGAACTGTTACAATGGATATAGTCTATAGCATTTCTCAAATTTATTTAATCAGAAAATTCTTCTCTTCCTTCTCTCCTCTCTCTCTCTCTCTCACTCTCTTTCTCTCTCCCCCCTCCCCCCCAGGAACTCCTATTAGCACTTTATAGTGGACTAGGGTTTCTTGGATCATAGTTTGTAAAATCCTGAGCCAGACTCCTGCAGGAGCCTCCAAATGGACATCTTGCCTCATATCACCTCTTTGAAATATATCACTACTGACAAAGATATTGTCAGAGTGTTAACCCTCTCGTAAATCATTTTTAAATCCTTTAAGACTCCTTATAGGCTCTAGTAAAATGTCCTTGTTCCTTGGCCTAGTTTAGGTCTCCCTTCTTAACCTCATCCCCCGACTCCACCCCATTTTCTCATTGCACACTAAACTTCTGCCATATTAAGCTCCTTGCAGTTTCGTAAAAATACCCTTTTACTGTATATGTCACTGCCTTCGCACCTGCCTTTCCCTTCATCTAGAGTGTTCTTTTCTGTTATCCCAGTGCAGAGTTTCTCAATGTTAGCATTATTGACATATATGATTAACCTCTGGGGTCTGTAATTGGTTGCAATTTGCATAATTGGTGTGTGAGTGTGTGTGTGTGTGTGTGTGTGTGAGAAAGAGAGAGACACAGAGAGAGAGAGAGACACAGAGAGAGAGAGAGACACAGAGAGAGAGAGAGAGAGAGAGAGAGAGAGAGAGAGAGAGAGAGAGGAGATGTCC
>NW_007726945.1:591318-597444 GCF_000696425.1 Galeopterus variegatus | reverse complement strand
GAGACACACAGAGAGAGAGAGAGAGAGAGAGAGAGAGAGAGAGAGAGAGAGAGAGGAGATGTCCTGTGCCTTGTAGGTTGTTTAGTAACATTTCTATTTTCAAACATTTCTAGAAACCAGTAGCACAGCCCCACCCACTGCCACTAGTCAATCATATTCTGCCCCCATTGAGAACCACTGGGATGCCCGTCAAGGATTGTTCCTCCCAGGACAGAATGCAACACCCACGTCCTCTCTTCCAGCAGATCTGATCACTCCTTTGTGCGTCTGCCATAAGTTGAACCAATCTCTTTTATAGTAATTATTACACTACTTATGTTTGTTGAACAAATGTTTTGCTCAATCCTGAAGCTAGCTAGTTCTGGTGAATCTGTTGCTCTGGTGTGTTCAGTTCCATAATGTCATTAATTTAAAACCAGCCATAGTGGGAGTATTTATACCATGGAAATTGATAAATGTCAAAAACCAGTGTTCTTTTCTTTTTCCCACAGAGAGCTGCTTATTAAACACTTTCTTTGATTTGCCACACTCTTCTCAGGGTAGTAGGAACAGATGGAAGAAGAGAAACATCATGTCATCTAACAAGTTTTACTGCCTAGATTGTGAACCCCTCACAGAAAAGATTGTTTTCTACTCATATATCTGGGCAATAGTAAAGTGACTGATTCATATTAAGTGCTCAACGAAAGTTAATAAAAACATTTATTCAAACATACATAAATTATGGGTGTGAAAATTCTTCAAAGTACTTTCTCAAGTAATGCTTTTGCTTTTGTTTACATTGAGTCTAGAACTCTCCTGCAACAATGGGATATTTTAGTGGTTAGTTTATTTCTATATTTCTAAAATGTAGTAATTCAGCAGGAAGTTTTCCTCAAACTGCAAGAAGTTCTGAAGTTTAATTATGTCTATTCTGAGCTTTTCAAAATAGTCTTTGTAATTTCTTATGATTACTTTGACCATTCCATTCAGTGGGGACTTTTGTAAACTTAATCTTCTTCTTCCATTCTCTGAACAATTGCTCTTTGCTCAGTGTTGCCTTGCCTGCTTTTTTCTTTTAATCTTTTGTGTGTGTGTGTGTGTGTGTGATTCAGATTTTGCATCTGTGATACAGACTGATTTTTAAAATCCTTTTCTTAGAACATAAAATTGGTACATCTTCAGAAGAATAATTACACCTGGGAAGGAGAAGCAGGAAAGAAAGAAGGGATTAAGTTTTACAGCTGTAGCTGTATCTATAATTATTCATTTAAAAAATTCTAAAACAAAAAATGGCAATTTCTTGACATTCATTGAATTTGCATGTTGAGTGAAGCAGTGAATGTTTTTTTTTCTGCTTTGTGTATGCTTGAAATTTCTTATAATTAATTATGAAATAACAAAACATGGTGTCTAAAAATTAGATAATATAGAAAAATGTAATAATGGAAATAAAAAATTGACCAAAATGCTAACAGCCAATGTTGATACTCAAAACATTTAATAAGCAGTATGGAGTGCACACAAGCTGGTCAGCTTGGACTTTGAATAACTGCTGGTGTGACAACATTCACACATCCCTGATGAGTGCCTGTCCTGCCAGCAGCCACTAAAAACTGCTGCAAATGTAGTATATGTACCCTTATGGGCCTTTTTTGTGTATATGTTTATTTTTCACTTTACACCCATGCAGAAACTCACTCTAATTTTTCCAGAAATCACAGCACATAGTAATTTTTGTTCTTTTATAGAAATGTTCATGATTGTATGTGTTCACTTACCTCTTGTTGGTATCTCCCACTCAATTCACAGCTTCAGAAAGGCAGGGCTCCAGTCTCTTTTGGTCACCATGTGTCTTAGTCCACTTTGTGTTGCTATAACAGAACACCTGAGACTGGGTAATATATAAAGAACAGACATTTATTTGGTTTACGTTCTGGGACAGCTGTGTCTGGCACAGGCCTCAGGCTGCTTTTACTCATGGCAAAAAAGTGGCAGGGAGCCGGCGGGTACAAGCAGATCACATGGTGAGAGGAAGCAAGAGAAAGAGAGAGGGGAGGTGCCAGGGTCTTTTAAACAACCAGCTCGCATGGTAACTAATAGAGCGAGAACTCACTCAAGCTGCCCTCTCCGAGGGAGAGCATTAATCCATTCATGAGGGATCTTCCCCCGTGGTTCAAACAGCTCTGTACACTGCCCCATTGGGGATCAGATATCCACATGAGTTTTGGTGGGGACAACATGTCCAAACTCTATCAATCACCATGATATATCTAGGACTTAGCCTAGTGCTTGGCATGTGGAATGCTCACAATGGAATGCTCACATCCTTTTATGTACATAGATATATAGTTACATTATTATTTTTCTAGGTTGTGTGGTATTCTATGTGCTGATATATCATAAATTCTTGAATAATCTGTTGTTGAATATTTAGATTACTTTTATTTCTTCAATGTATTTCCAGGATGCTCGCCTTGTGCTCTTTTTACTGTGTAAATTTTTAAGGTAAAGAGAAAAGACAGCATTTGGAGGAGGCTGTTGAGAAAAATAAAGACAGTGTTGTAACATATTTGAGATACACAGCACATTAACTGATTCTCTTTTGGTGATTTATGTAGTTTGAAGAGTGAAATCCTGTCCTGTCTGAAGAGTAAGATTTCTCCAGTCAAATGATTCACAACTCACCAATCCTAACGAATCTGAGAGAAGCTTGAGCACTGGGATACTGGTCCTAGAAGGAACAGCACACGAGTAAAGTAACAGAGTCACCAAAAGGTTGTAATACTGTGAGCAGCACTTTTGGACTTAGTATTACTCATTTGGGTTTGTCCAGACAACATGTGATCAAGCAAAATAGCTTATTAACTACTTTTTGTGAAATGAATTTCATTGTCCTCAGTAACCTTTGCTTTTTACCAGAATAAAAGTTTAAAAATACTAAAGTCTATTTTAAAAATAAAATAAAATTTCCAGACAGTATCTATTAAAATTTGCATGGAAGATGAAAGGTGTGCTAAAATAGATGTTTTTCGAGGGTGGAGGGGGCTTTATATTAGCAGTTCTTGAAGTTCTAAGTATATTTCTTCTATGTCCTCTCTGCTGTTACCTTTAGAAGGCAATCTTTATATAAATTTGTTAGAAACATCCTAAAGCCACAAAATATAGACTTGCTTAATTTCAGACCTGAACATACTTCATTTAGGATTAATTTGCATATTTTTCATTAAAGAAAACAGATAAAAAAATTTTGCATATGGACCACGGTGGGCACTGCCCAGTGCCGATTCACTTCAGGTTAAGCATGAAGATACCAAATAAAATCCCAAATAGAAGTATCATAAATAACATTACTGGAGACCAATTAGATCGATGATAAACTCCATTAGTGCCTTTTATAATTAAAAATTGGGAAAGAGGTGAAAGGAACTACATTGTATTTTTTTCTAAAACAGTGTTTGTGCAAGAACTTGTGGTGTTTAGGTGTACATTTACTACAGAAATATTCACACCCCTTAGATTACATTGCAGCACACAAAAATTGTTGCTGTCTCCTAGAACTTATGAAATGGCATTGTCAGGACAAAGATAACAACACAAATCTTGTGAGCGAAAGGATCTGAAGTCCACGGCAGCTATTACTCCTACACTAAACTAAGTTCCAATAGAATATAAGCAGTAAAAAAGCCAAAAGTGGAATAACTTTGGTAAATACAAGCAGAGTGAAGTCATATCACCATGGCTCATGAAAGTATCAGAACTAAAACAATTGCAGAGAAAAGGAGTTCTGGGATCTCCTGATTGCTACAAATGTAATTAAATGAGCTTTTCTTATATCCAATTGTGATAAATAGCCTGACTTTGACTAATATCAAGAGCAGAACCATGAGTTCTTGGTTTGCTTTAGTTTTGAATTTGATAGCTTCCTCTGCCTAGATTTGGGCATCCGTGAATGTAAATCATATGTTCGTGAAGGCCCTAAAGCACAATCAGTTACAACTCGACTGGTAAATTACTGCTAAATGTTTTGAGGGCTCTTCCATCCAGCTGAGGTAAGAATATTCACCATCTGTTTTGAAACCATATATGCAGACAAAACCACATGTAGTTAACTTACATAATTCTTTCAAGGAGAAAAGAAGCCTTGGGCTGTGAAATGTCAAAGCTGCTTATTTCTCACCATAGCTGAGTGCAGAATCAGCAGGGCTGTGATTGAAGATTGAAGGTAAAGACTGCACAGTTCCAAAGCCAAGATTCTGGGCAGAAAACAATGACTTTTTTTAAAAAAGTATTCATATCTACCATTTGTTAAAACTAATCCCTCAGGAGAATAGTGGTTCCCTTCCTAAATTAACTTTGCATATACCTACAAGGTACAAAGGACAGTGACAATGGATTGAGGATTCTGAACTGCCACTTAAATTTCTGCACACAGAAAATGGAATGATGAAAAACTATTGACAACTGCCAATCCTCTTCCCAAGTTGAATAAAGAAATCAAGTCACAAGACACGATGCCTGAATGCTTCATGTTTTTACAGCTTCATTTGACAATGCTTCATTTTGTTCAAAAGCTGTTATTCACTGGAATTTTATGCCTGTTTTATAAATTGTCCTTTCATTATGAATTGATTATTGATGTTCAATGTATCGGGTATATTTTTACTTCGTTCATAGAGTCAACAAATATATATTCACCATACACTTACTAAGAACTAAATACATAAGCTGAATTTGTAGTTAATGATTCTTTCTCCACTCCACATAACAGTAATGCAATTACTATAAAAATTAACAAATTCTGGTTTCTATGACTGTCCAAACTGAGGGAATTTAACAACTCTTCACAATTACTGAAACTTCATTTCTAAATAAAGATTTCATTATGAAGTATTATTATAAAAAGATAAATATACATGAGAATGGGGTTCTTCTGCTGAGAACAACAGAAATAGACTCTAGCTAAATTAAGATAAAATAGAGAGTATTACAGGATGGAGCTGAGTATGGGGAGCTTCAAAGGAGAGAAGAGACTAAAGAACTAAACCTGGAGTAAGCAAAAATCAAGCAGCTCTGGGTGGTCTCAGTAGCTCTATAGTCTTATCCTGGTAAGACCACTGTCCTTGTGACAGTTCACAGAAGGTTCAAGGTGCTGAGAGACAGTCTGAATTATTAGAGTCAGACTATGCATTATTGTGGTGAGAGAAATGATTAAGAAGAAAGATCCTCCAGGCTCCTCTTAAACAAATCTAATCTGCAGTGTGAGGGAAACACATCAGTAGTGGTCTGGGACTGAAAGTTGCTGGCATGGGTTTGTCTGGGATGACACACAAGAAACCCTTTGCAGTGATGAAAATGTATATACTGATTCGTTTAATAGTTATACTGGTATATAAATTTGTCAAAAATCATTTTTCCATATGAAAGGTAAGATTGTTTTTTTCCATTTCTGTGAAGAATGTCATTGGTATTTTAATAGGGATTGCATTAAATCTGTAGATTGCTTTGGGTAGTATAGACATTTTCACAATGTTAATTATTCCAATCCAAGAGCATGGAATATATTTCCATATTTTTATGGATCAATAAAAAACCCCAAATAACCAAAGCAATTCTGTGCAAAAAAAATAAAGCCAGAGGCATAACACTACCCAACTTCAAATTATACTACAAAGCTACTGTAACCAAAACAGCATGGTACTGATATAAAAATAGACATTCTGACCAGCAGACTAGAATTGAGAACCCAGAAATCACCCCTCAGGCTTACAGCTATCTGATATTGTACAAAGGCAACAAAGATCTACATTGGGGAAAAGACTGCCTCTTCAACAAGTGGTGCTGGGAAAACTGGATATCCATATGCAGAAGAATGAAACTAGATATGCATCTCTCACCATACACTAAAATCATCTCAAAATGGATTAAAGACTGAAGTATAAGACCTCAAAGTGTAAAATTACTTAGGGAAAATATAGATGAAACACTTCAGCAACTAGGTCTGGGCACAGCCTTTAGGAACTTGAGCCTGAAAGGACAAGCAACAAAAGAGAAAAAAATAAACAAATGGGACTATATGAAACTAGAAACCTTCTGCACAGCAAAGGAAACAATCAACAGAGAGAAACAACAACCTACAGAGTGGGA
>NW_007726945.1:577027-591108 GCF_000696425.1 Galeopterus variegatus | reverse complement strand
GAGGCACGGGAGCAACGCCGAGACTTGCGATCCCGTCGCCGGTCCCCGGTCCGGCACGGGGGCAACACTGAGGGTTGCGATCCGTTGCCGGACACGGAAAAAAGACAAAAAGACAAAAAAAAAAAAGATCACAGTATTGTGTTGGACTTGCAGAGGGAGAGAACATGTCTTGGGCTATAAAGTAGAGTTAGGGGAAAGGGGAATGAAGGACATCTAGTTAAGAAAATATATGAAAGTGCAGTAAGAAAAGAAAGAGTCTGTGTGATTTGAACCAAAATCACTCTGTCTCTTTCCTGGGAAGATAAGGATGCCAGCATTTCTCATCTTGGCCCCAGCTACCGGTTATTGAGGCTAAGTCCTAGAGGAGTTTGGGTGAGAAGTAGGGTTTCCTTCAGCTGCCAAGTTCCCACTCATGGAACTGATATTCTATTTTGGGTGTGGCATGTTGAGGATATGGGGTCCTGGTCACCTTTGCCCTGGCTTGTGAGGCATGGTTCAGCACATGCAGATGAAAGCCAAGAAGAATTTAGGCTGCTACCACTGGGGATGTCATTCAGAGAGCAGTTTGATGTTCCTCCCATCTCCAGATTCACAGCCATGGCTTAGAGATCAGGGGGAGAGTGCAGCAGAGAATCCTGAGCAATACCAATGCCATCTTATGAAGGCACTGCTCCATTCTCATTGTCAGACTACCCCCCTCTGCATGAGAAACCATTCACCTTCTCATAGAAACAAAAACATTTGCATAGAAAAAGAAACCATACACAGTGAACCATTACATGGGAACAGGAACCATAAACAATGAAAACTTTTACACTTGATTGCTTTAATTGCTCACTTTTAGCTTCTGTAATCTCGCTACCTAGTGGGCTTTGTGCACCTGGACAAACCCATGGGTCAATGGGATGTGGTTTTTGCCTTTATAAATTCCACCAAACCAAAGTTAGCTGCTGCTCTCCCAAAATACCTAGGGGAGGCAGTCGCCAGCCAGCTAATAAAGACTCTGTTAAATTCTTAATTAAGTGTTTGGTTCCATTCCTGGGTGACAACCTCACAACATTTGGAGGCCCCAGCGAGATTTTGTTGCCCAGGGGAACCAAAAACTGCAGCTTTGGATGTGGGGCAAGGCAGCAAGTCTCCATAGAGGAGGCCACCAAGAGGGAAATTGGCCCCGGAGTTGCTCTCACCACAGGCCCTAGGGGAGGCCACCAAGAAGATGTTCCTCAGCCCCAGGGTCCTTTGGCCCTTGCCCTAGAGCCAAACACAACCAAATTCTTCAATTGGCACCACAGTCTTTATTCATCCTGTAACGCTGTGTCTTGGGCCTCCAGAGGTGAGCTTTGGTTTGAGATCTCAAAAACTCAGTTTTGCATTTGGGTATCAGAGCTCTGATATGAGACCCAAGCAGAAGGCTGGACACAGCATTACTTCCTGGGTCTAGGACTCCTGTGAGACGTCACTGGGTCCTTTGGTTTGGATTTTGGATGTGGCCACTTGTTTCTGTCTTTCATGTGTTGCCAGTTGTGTATTGTTGTGTGTCATTAACTGTGGTCCTATACAACATAATGGGACAAAATTCCTCCAAACAGGTCTGTGGGGCAACCCCTCTACAATGTATGATTAACAATTTTAAGTACTTCCAAATGAAGGCTGCTGATTTTGGAACTTCGGTCAACCTATTTTACCTAAGGAAATTTTGTGAGTTAGATTGGCCAACTTTTGGAGTTGGATGGCTCTCATATGGAACTACAGACCTCTCTTCTGCCTACTGAGTGCAGGAGGTTTGTTTTGGCCAACCAGGCCACCCAGACCAAATTCCATATATACAGGTTTGGATCAAACTAGTTACAGAAAAACCATCCTGGCTAAAAAAAATGTTTAAACTCTTGCTAAGTAAACAAGGTACCAAGACAGAAATTCTTATGACTAAACCTATTCCTCTCACAGGTTCATCCAAGGGAACTATCATGTCCTCTGTACCCCCCATTCTACAGGACACACAGAGGATCTCATTGACCTTTCTCCCCTGTCCCTGTCTCTCCTAGTGCACCTGCACCTTACCTGTCCTCTCCTGATTCTACTGAACTTCTCAGCCCTCCACATACTTGGAGTGGCACTGCTTACCAGTCCAGGCTTAAATCTCACTCTGACCCTACCTCTACCAACCTTTTTCCCATGCCTCAACTCCCTTTCTGCCAAGCTCCCCTTCCCCCAGGGACTCCTCAAGATCAAGCTCTGTTCATGGTATATGTCCCTTTCTCCACCATGATAGCATCTAATTTCTTCTCAAAAGAATTAATTTTATTTGCAACATATTTTTGAGAAGTTTAAGCTTAAGGGTGCCCTCAAGAATAGAGACTGTGACTGAGGCAATTGAGAGGAGAGTCAAGATATATTCTAAATTGTAGGCTGGCTAGTTTGCAAAAAAAGAACCATGGAATAAGACAGCTGGGAGGCATCCCTGCTGGATCAAAAAATCAAAAGCTGACCTCAAAATCTTCCTTCAAACGATCTAGAATTTGACTGGATTATTTTGTAGAACAATTTATGCTCCAGGGTATTATTTTAAACAATGAGCAATCATCCAGAAATTAGTAAAGTTTAACAGATGAGTGCAGTCAGGGAAAGAGAAAAATAGAGCTCTCCCAAAACCACCGTCATCCAAGGTGACTGTGGGCGTGCCCAAATCTGCCTCCTTGAGGAGCCACATTAGAGGCTTAATGTGGTGGGGATGGGTAGACGTCACTAAAATAATCCAGCAAGTCACTGAACAAATGAATAAGCAAATAACAATAGCAAGCCTCTGGGGAGCATGGGGGACTCGTATGCAGAGGTGCTACAATTTGTTATCTAAAATATCCAGTTTTTAGTAAAAAAGTATGATGCACGCAAAAAAAGAAGAATAACCCATACTTCAGAAAAAAAAAGAAGTCAACACAATCTGCCTACGAGAGCAACAAAATATCATATTTGTCAGGGAAGGACTTTAAATTAAGCACTATAAACATGTTCCTAATGTTTCTAGAACTAAAGGAAACCATGATTAAAGAAGCGAAGGTATGAAGACAATGCCACCTCAAACACAGAATATCAGTAATGAGAAATTATGAAAAGAGCCAATGGAAATGCTGGGGTTGAAAAATACAATAGCCAGAAAATAAACAACTAGAGGGGATCAACAGTAGATCTGAACTCATGAAGAAAAAATAAGCAAATTTGAAGAGAGAGAGAGAAAAGACAATAAAAAGAAATTAAAAGAGCCTCAAAGAAAACATTGAAAATGCCCACATAGGTAAAAAAGGAAAGGAGAAAAAGAAAGGAGAAGAAAATATATTAAGAAATAATGCCTGAAAACTTCCTACACATCAAGAACACTCAACAAGCCCCCCAAAAGTATAAACACAAAGATATTCACAAACAGACACATCATAGCAAAAATACTGAAAATCAAAGATGAGGAGAAAATCTTGACAGCAGCAAGAAAAAAATGACCCATTATTTACAAAAGAATCCCAACAAGATTAATAGCTGACTTCCCATTAGAAAAAAGTGAGTCCAAAAGATAATGGGATAACATACTTAAAGTGCTCAAAGGAAAAACAAAAACAAAACTGCCAATGTAGAATATTATATTTATCAAATCTATATTTAAAAATGAACACGAAATAGTTTTGCAAATAAATAAAAATGGAGAGAATTTGTTGCTAGCAGAACTAACTTATAAATAGTAATGGAACTTCTCTAGGCTGAAAGCAAGCAACTTCAGACAGCAATTCTAATCCACAGGAAAGAGCACTAGTAAAGGTAACTATGTAATTATATAGACAGCATTAAGTTTAAGTGCATCTTTTATTTCTTCTTTTAACTGATTTAAAAAGCAATTGTATAAAAAGGAAAGAGCACTAGTAAAGGTAACTATGTAATTATATAGACAGCATTAAGTTTAAGTGCATTTTTTATTTCTTCTTTTAACTGATTTAAAAAGCAATTGTATAAAAGTATGTATACAGTTTTGCTGAGTCTATAACATATAGAAATGCAATATACATGTAATATATTTTACAACAATAGCACAATGGAGATAGGTGGGAGCAAAGCTGTTTTGAGCTAAGAAAATGACTACAAAGGGTAAAGTAATCATTTTTAAATGTATTGTTGGGTTTTAATATTTGTAGATCTAATACGTATAACAATCATATTACAAAAGTTCACAATGAATTTCCACTTATCACAGACTCTTCTTTATTATGCTTTTAGCAATAAATCAGTTTTTATTATTCCCAAGGTTATATAGTAAATCTCTGAGATTTGCTGT
Organism: Galeopterus variegatus; assembly: GCF_000696425.1. Lineage (NCBI taxonomy): Eukaryota > Metazoa > Chordata > Mammalia > Dermoptera > Cynocephalidae > Galeopterus > Galeopterus variegatus. The sequence continues at coordinate 586,793 of NW_007726945.1, read as the reverse complement.
TGGTAGCAACATGGACATAAGTAGTTTATATCTTAGGTCAGTCCCAATTATAAAATGTTAATCAACATGCAGGATAAAAGCTGCTCATTTTGAATTTTGTACTTTTACCATATGTGATCACTTAAAACTCATATCACCCCTTCCAGGCTGTTCCTCCCAAAGTAATTATAAAATGTTAATCAACATGCAGGATAAAAGCTGCTCATTTTGAATTTTGTACTTTTAACATATGTGATCACTTAAAACTCATATCACCCCTTCCAGGCTGTTCCTCCCAAAGTAGAAGATTAATTCTTCCTCTGGGTACAAAGACACAGGATACCCATACTTTCCAAAGAAGATGTTAAGTTACGTGAGATGTTTTAAGAATAAAACGTGTTCTGTGTTCAAATATGCTCTGAAAATGTTCAGTTTAATACCTCTCTTTAGATATTTAAAATGTGTTTTAATGGTACTAAAACGATCCTGATTAATTGTTTTACCAAGACTTTTCCAAAATTGTTTGACCCCGGTAACTTTGTTCATGTAAAGCTTTAAAACAGACCATGAGAAACATGAGCTTATATGCATCCTTTCTGTTCAGGAGTTCTTCTCTTACACTTATATCTGTATCTCAAGGCTACATTTAAGTCATAAGGTGACTACCTCAATCCACCTTTTCTGAAATTATAGCAATGTGTTATATTTCTGCTTTTGTCTTGACTCAAATTAGAGTGGACATTTTTTCAAGAGCAAGGATTATTATATACTTTCAAAATTTCTATAGCTCAATATGTCCATAGTACAGTAAAAATAAATCCTAAGTATGTATCTATCTTCAGGTATTAATCTTATATCTCAGAGTGAGCTCCCACCACTAATATGGAAAGCACTGCAACACAGATAAAAAGAGCTGAGATGAGTATTTCTATTCTCACTTCTCACAAAAACAGAAGTCCAAAATATATTAAGAGATTTGTCACAAGTTACATAGCAAATCCGAGGTTGAGCTGTAGACTTCATGGCTGCTCCCATTTTGCCCTACAAATCATTGTTCCATTTGAGAGTGAATATAAAATATGATATTACAGTCAGTTCTTCCAATATCAAACAAATTATAGATAATCCCACATATCAGCAACTGTTTTAAGCAAAAAAAATGTCCTATAAATCCCAATGGGAATTCTGTCATTAAAAATAGGCTGCAGGTTTCCTAACTACTTTTCATCCTTGCTGCAAAGTTTGGTCCAAAGGAAAGCATGAAGTAACTCTTATAGGGAAGCAGAAAATACTTAAAGGACTAGTCCTACTGTTTCTGTGTTTCATGGTGCTATCTACTAGCAAAAGAACACAGGCTTGGGAGTCAGATACTTGGGTTTTCTGGGCATAAATCTGTGTAATTTCAGAAAATCCTTTAGATCTCTGTACACCTCATTCTTCTAGACTGTAAAATAGTAATATTGAGCCTTCCCTACTCTTTTCACAGAGTTTCTGTAAAGGCTGAATGAGACAATGACTAAAAGTATTAAAACATACATTTAAAAGGTTAAAATATGAAAATATTAAAAATATGAAAACAATGTAAGGAATGAGCATGGTTGTTCTTCATGCATTTCCCACAGCACTCGACTAACATAACACCATCTGTTAGTGGGTCATTGCTAAATATTCACTGCTCTTCCCTTCCTGTCTATCTTCAGAGTGTTTACTTTCACTCGTGGCCTCTGTAGAAGCCCCAACTGTCTTCTAAGACAGTACCTAGAGCACATAAGAGCACTCATTGTGGAATGAGAGGCAGCAATAAGATCAGTAACATAAGGAATACTGTGCCCAAACCCAGCATCTCATGGGACATGAGCCTTTCTCCCTCCAGCAGGAGGGCCACAACTTTCCCAGCATTGCTGGGACTCCCAAATATTCAGGCAGTTGGCCTTTCCCAGCAATCTCCTGAATATCTGCAGGATCCTCAACTCAGACAGCTAATTTCCTGAGTCAGAAATAATAAGGCCACTCTCAAGCTCAGCTTGCCCATAAGAAAAGGAGAGCTGTCAGGAGCGGGGCCCTTCTAGAGCACAGCAAGGGTGTGGCCTGCAAGTCCTGGGCCAGGCACACTTCTCTGCAGGATCGGTGACCACTGGCTTCCTCATAACCCCTTCCTTGGCTTTTAAAGCTTCCCAAAAGCCTATCTTATTCCCACATCCCTACACAAGTGAATTCTTAGCTTCTAATCACACACTTTACAATACTTCTCATAAATACTGTCTTTTCCATTCTTTTTTCTTTCTTTCTTTTTTCCCCAGTGCTTAATACGGCACCTGGCATATAGTAAACATTTTTCCCCCTTTACCAGTTCCCCCTTTTCCTTCTTCCCTCTCTCTCTTTACCACCTCCGACAACCTGAGTTCTGTTTTCTTCTCTTTAACAGTTCAATGTATTATTGTAACTGTTGTATCTTTTTTATTTCTTTTTTATTAGCTCCCACATATAAGGGAGGACCTGTGGTATTTCTCTTTCTATGCTGGCTTATTTCACTTAATATAATTTTCTCTAAGGTCATTCATGTTGCTGTGAATGGCAGTATTTCATTATTTTTTCTGGCAGAGTAATATTCTGTTACATAAATATACTACATTTTTCCTTACACTCATGTGATGATGGGAGTTTAGGTTGATTCCAACCCTTGGCTATTGTAAATAGAGCTAAAATAAACATAGGAATACAGGTATTCCTTTGACATGATGATTTCCATTCCTTTGAGTATATACCCAGCAATGAGATTGCTGGTCATATGGAGTTCTATCTGTAGTTGTCTGAAGAACCTCCATACTATTTTCCATAAAGGCTGCACCGTCTTACAGTCCCACCAACTGTGTAGGAGGGTCCCCCTTTCTCTGTATCCTTACCAGCATTTGTTATTCTCTGTCTTTTTGATGATAGCCAGTCTAACTTGAGTGAGGTGATGTCTCAATGTGGTTTTGATTTGCATTTCCCAGATGCTGAGCAATGCTGAGCATTTTTCATGTGTCTGTCAGCCATTTGTATATCTCCCTCTGAGGAAAGCCTATTCAACAGTAAATCAACACCTTTCAATAATAATTCTTAATGTAAAAGGATTAAATTTCCCACTCAAAAGACACAGACTGACTGATTGGATTAAAAAGATACACCCAACAATATGCTGTCTTCAGAAGACTCACCTCACCTGTAAAGACACACAAAGACTAAAAGTAAAATGATGGAAAAAGATATACCATGCAAATAGAAACCCAAAACAAGCAGGAGTAGCTATTCTTATATCAGATAAAATAGACTTTAAACCAAAAACCATAAAAAGAGACAAAGAAGGCCACTATATAATGATATAGTGATCTATCCAGCAGGAAGACATAACAATCATGCCAACCAAAGACATTTACATCATAAATGTAAACATTCCCAACATTGGAGCAGCCCAATATGTAAAACAAGTATTATTAAACTTAAAGAAAGAGATAGACCTAAATATCATAATAGTTGGGAACCCAAACACCCCTCTCTCAACATTGAACAGATCATCTAGGCAAAAAATCAACAGAGAAACACAAGATCTAAACCATACATTAGACCAATTAGACGTTGCAGATATCTGCAGAACATTTCACCCAACAACTTCAGGATATTCATTCTTCTCATCAGCACATGGAACATTCTCCAGGATAGACCATGTGTTAGGTCACAAATAAAGTCTAAACAAATTTTAAACAATTGAAATTATTTCATGTATTTTTTCAGACCACAATGGATTAAAACTAGAAATCAATAACAAACAAAACTCTGAAAACTATACAAAAACATGGAAAGTAAACATTTTAATGAAAAGCTTTAATGGATTAAATTTTTAAGTTACCAAGGAAGGACTGAAGGCCTGGAGAACCTGATTCAAAATGTATCATTTATAGGTAGGCCCTTTTTAATAAGGAAAATAGAAAGGAGAATTCCTTGAAGAAATTTGGCTCTGGAGAGCTGGGGAAACCTTGAGAGGACAATATAGCAGTAGAATCAAAACAGATACTAATAATGTCTTTGGGGGTAAAACGGGGACTTGATTTAGCCTTTTGGACACCTGAACCAGATAGAGAGAAATGTGGAGGAAAAAGCAAGTTTGGGGCTGCCTTGCAGCAGGTACTTTCCTTGCCTGGATTCACCATGTGTGTCTGTTTAGCCATGTTCCCCAGGACTTCTCTCACAGGAGAGACTTAAGAGTGGGATATCTTATGATACATGCTGGTCAGGGTTTCCTATTATGACTCGCAGTTCACTTTTTATTTATTTGTAAAATCAGTGAAAACAAAATCACCTACCTGCTGCCAGGGTGCACTTCTGCTGAGGTGAAAGTTAAGATTTGTTAGCTACATTTCCTGCAACATTGTTTTGCCAAAGCAAACTCTCTCTCTCCTGTTTGCTTTAATTGATGGAATAAATAGGAAGACATAAGGTCAAACTAAAGAGAAGCCAATGATCATATAATTTGACTTTCTTATCAGTCTTTATAGAAATTAGGTGGTCAGTCAGTATATTTTGAGCAACCCATTACTGCATGTATCAATATATGCTAATATCTGAAATTCTTTTTTCTTTCCTCAGTTGGATTTAATAAACATTGCCCACATCAGGGTTCAGTATGTTTATTTGAGAATTGCTACAACAATGCATATCAATGAATGATTATTGAGATGCCATGGAGTTAGAGCAAATGGCATTCTATCTACACATAGGCTCCAGTATCATTGGTGGGTTCCATGATCAGCAAAAGGAGAAACACTGATATTTGCACAATAGCAAACCCAGTGTTGTCTCTTTAACCATGAACTCTTCATTAGGCCTCTTAAACAAACCTTCTAAGCAGAGCTGTCAACCCATTCTTTGGTCTGTCCTTATGATATGTCACCCCTTTAAGTGGGTAGAACAACTTTGCTGTTAGCCTTATTTACAATGATAATACCCTGGATGCATTGGAAATGTGGGAAATAGCTGAGAAAGAAGAAACTGAAAAAAATACAGATAGAAGATGAGAAAGAGCATTTAGATACATTATGGGAGGGTGCATTCAAGAAGTTTGCTTTGCAATGGCTTGATCAAGTCAGAGCCTCTAGGAACTTTGGCCATAGACAATCCAAGGAAGAAAGCTATAGTTGTAAATCTACTGGAAAAAAATCACTATGCAAAAATCATTTTAAAGTTTATTAATGACTGTCATGTTAAAGTAGCTAATTTGAATGTTACAAATGTAATTTGTAATATGAAACATGGCTTTACCAGTACAATCCTGAAGACAAAACACAGTTAATACAATGTCTACCAAGAGATGGAAGTAGTCCAGTCAAAGGAAAAGTGGACCAGTCAAGAACAAAGATCACGGAAACAGATTTTTGAGATTCTCAAGGTATTTCACTTGTTAACTTTCTGGGAGGCTAAAGAACAGTAACATCTGTTTATTATGAGAGTTTTTGGAGAAATGCTCCTGCCTATTCCTCTCACCAAACAAGGGAAATCATTAGGCATCCACCTTCCTGTTCTGATTTGACTCCTCCTGACTTCTTTCAGTTTTCTAACCTTAAAAACATCATTAAAGGGCACCCATTTTTCTTCATTTAATAATGTAAGAAAGACTGCATTGATATGGTTAAATTCCCAAGACCCTCAGTTCTTTTAGGAATGGACTAAATGGTTGGTATCATCACTTACAAAAATGTCTTGACCTTGATGTAACTTACATTGAGAAATAAAGATTACTTTTTTTATCTCTTAATTACATTTTTCCATGAACTTTTTGAATTCTCTGTGTGTGTGTATGTTTGTGTGTGACAGGAGAGAGACACAGAAAGAGACCATCAAGCAAAAAAAGATTCAGGGATGTGAGGATATAGACATATAGATAAACACAGTACAAGCTGACCATTCTGTAAAACTCTCCATTTGAAAGAACTCTTAGAACACTCTTTCTAAAAATATTAGTATGTAATTTTATTTGCATTTCTTATGTTATCTTTAAAATAAATATGAGCTTAAGCATTGATTCCATTTATTATTCTCACCTACCCATTTTACCCCTCCATACTCTTCTGCTTTTAGAAAGGAGGATCCGCAGATGTAGAGTAGGGTTTCTTAGACTGGCTTCCTTGGAGAAGTCTTAGGAGTCTGTGTACTACCCAATGTTTTAAGCAAAATTTTATTTTATTTTCACAGTTTGTTTGAGGAAATTGTCACTCACTATTTTTCAATGGTAAGAGGTTTTAAGTGAGAAATAAAAAAGAAGGACTGTTCCTCTGCCAAAGCATGGCTGACTGCTTTATTCACATAGTTTTTCCATTTCAGAATTCCTAATGTTCCAACTTCCAACCTGCAGGGTAGAAATCAGACTTGCTTGGTGTGGCTGATGAAGATAGATAGTATGACAAGAGGTTTATAGTACAATGTTACCTTAAGAATTTTATTTTCCTATAGGCTATGTATCTACAGAAAGCAGGCAGTTTTTAATTCTGCTTTTAAGAGGCATTCTGTGGCTTTTTCAGGTTGAGGTTATGAGAAGCTATCTAGGGTGTGTCTGTATGTGCATGTGTGTGTGTGTGTGTGTGCGCGCGCACATGTGCATAGGCAAAGAAGAATTCCTTCTAACTCTAGAGTTAACTTGGATCCCCTTAAGAATCCTCTTTCCAACTCCTCTTGCTGTAGCACCTGAGAGTTTTTGTTGCTTATGTTGGACCTGGAGAATCACCAGTAATTTGTTCCATGTAAAATTATCTCAGTTCTTAATGAGGATGGAAAGGCAGAGTAGCAGATAAATCCACAGTTTGTCCAAGAACTGGTCTCATGCTTTCCTGAGGCAAGACTGAAGATTCCACTGAGTTGCCCTCATTCTGTCTTAATTTTATTTCTTCGATAGCGCTAGACTGTCAGTTCCTTGTGATTATAGCCATTTTCTTATCCCACTATTGTATCCTCAAATCCTGCAAAGTAAGAGGTTCTCAGCTTAGATTTGTGCTGGCACCATTGGTATTTTTGTTGTCAATTTCAGTAACCTCCTTATCCACCTGACTTACTGCAGAAATTGCATAAAAGCTACACAAGAGATTAGTTTGGCTGGCTCTATGAGATTAACAGATGTTTCTGCCGGACAACCCACTTCACATTGACATAAAACTAGTGGGTAAAGAAAAATGATCTGTTTTATTATGCTATGGCAGCCTGCCTCTGTATTCATCAATTTATTTTTTCAAACTTGTCCATTGGCTAATGTGTTGTGATGGTCATAATAAATGTTAATAGCTTCCAGCAGTTTATCTTTCCAACACAGTCAGCTCTTTGCTCTCATTCCAATTGCAATCAAGACACTCAGATATAGAGTTTATTAGGATGAGACAGGGTGCAGATTTATAGTCAATGTACTTCCCATCAATTAAGAGAAGTTACTCAAACAACTCTTATCTTCATTGAATTCTAGACCTATTTATCCTGAAAGTAAAAATTTTTATGAAATAAAAACGCAATCATATATTTTTTAAGATTAGTCAAATTACTATCTTACATTTTTATTCGTAAAGTAGTGCTGGAGAACAAATTGATCTGCCTCTTCCCATTCACCAATAGTGCCCTAGGATTTACTGTCAATTTATTGGCAAAAGAAACCTGAAAAATCATATGTAATAAATCAATTTATTTCTTAAGGGCTGGTGGAGTACAACCTTAGAGTTGAACATGTATTTACAAATAGTTGGTAGGAATGTAGACAAATGCCTTTAAAAATGATTTAAGCTAAGTTTAAAAAGTTCAGGAAAAAAACTACATTCATGAGTTTTTGAACAAGTTAGAGGAAAATGTATATGTTTACTAGCAGTTAGAGTATTTTACCCTTCTTCTGCTGTCAGCACCTTGATTCTCTGAAAACCATCCCTCTGTCTCACCTAATTCTGGTGGTGCTAGTGGAGCTGCTTCCATTCATAACTCCAAAGGTGAGCACATGACTTGCTCGGGCCTATCACAGTAAAGCACCCCTCTGACTGGAGTACTTATTTCATGCTTGGTTATGACCAATCATAGCTCAGTGAGACTCAATTCCAGGACTTTTTTGAACCTCTTAGTAGAGAGAAGCTGAGCTGCTGAAAATAGATAATAATCTTAGAGTAACTGGCAGCCATACTGCAGAAGAGACAATATGAAAGTGTGTTTAAAATGAAGAACAGAATTAAAAGACAAATAATCAAAAATTTTATTAAACCCCTGGCTGCAGACTTTTAAAAAGCATCTTGTTTTTGAAATTTATTTTTTAAAATTTGTACAAATGATGTGTGTGCATGTGTATATATCTGAATATATGTATATATGTATACATACGTATATGTATATGTGTATATGTATGTATATATGTATATATATATGTATATTCAATATAGGTAAGGTAGAGTCCCTAGCGGCATTTCCACCTATCTCCTCCTTCAACTTCTAGGATCTGAATATATGTATATATGTATACATACGTATATGTATATGTGTATATGTATGTATATATTTATATGTACATATATACATATATGTATATTCAATATAGGTAAGATAGAGTCCCTAGCGGCATTTCCACCTATCTCCTCCTTCAACTTCTAGGCTTCTAAACAGTCAATGAGACAACTGAGAGATAAAATAAAATAATGACTGACCATTTCTTCTAATTTAGCAGAATTCAGTGGTGAGCTTGAGATGAGAAGTATTAGTAGATTAATTGGGACCAAAGCTAGACTGGAATGGATTAAATAGCAATTAAAAGAAGATAATTGAGTTGCAGATTAAGTACTTTTTTTGAGGTTTGCTGTGGGGGGAGGAAACAAACAGAGTGGTGGCTGCAGGAGAAGCGGGGTCAGTAACAATAAGTTTCTAAAAAATTCCTACCACATATGACTCAGATGATTACTCAAGAATGAGTCACTAACCCAAAATCAGTCAATGTATACACTGACCAATAGCAAATAATAATCTGGCATGAAAGAATTGATCTATGGAGATGATGACAAATAATTGGACCAAACTTACAGTCTTCTTAGAAGAATTTAAATCAGAAACATTGAATCAGAAATGGTTGAGAAGGTGGTAGAAAGAAAAGATGCTCAAGAACACACCAAGTCATGCAGAAAAGGATAACGTAATTTAATGACCTTAACAGAAGCTCACAGCAGTCACTCTTAGAAGGGTCAACAAATTCCTCTTATGCCAAGTGGACTCTATGCTATCTCAGCCACTGTAGCAATGGTGGATTTGACCATTCATGTTTTGTATGGCCCATCATCAAATATCTTACATTTTCTTTTCTGAATTTCCTTTTTAAAAAGTAATGCATTCACATGGAGCAAAATTCCAAAGGTATAGAAGGATTTATAGTAAAAAAAACTCCCTGCTGCTCCCACACGCAAGTACCCAGTTTTTTACTCTGAGGCAATAAGTGTTTTAAGTTGTCTGCATATACTTCTAGAATAATTTTCTTATATGTAAGCCAAGATGTGTACAAATGTACTTGTGAGAATGCATGCATGTGCACACACATACACACTTTTACCAATAAATCATAGAAATTAATTGATGTTAGTACAAGAAGAACTTCCTCATTTGTTTCTATGACAAAGGATGCAGTCAGGTGTGTATGTGTGTGTGTGTGTGTATATATATATATATTTTTTTTTTTAAATGATGGCCAGTAAGGGGATCTCAGCCCTTGACTCCGTGTTGTCAGCACCACGCTCTCCCAAGTGAGCTAACCAGCCAC
>NW_007726945.1:574601-576700 GCF_000696425.1 Galeopterus variegatus | reverse complement strand
ATCTCAGCCCTTGACTCCGTGTTGTCAGCACCACGCTCTCCCAAGTGAGCTAACCAGCCACGTTATATAGGGATCCAAACCCATGGCCTTGGTGTTATCAGCACCACACTCTCCCAAGTGAACCATGGGCTGGCCCCAAGGTATATTTAAATAGTCCCATCCTGATGGACATTGAATTATTTCCCATCTTTGAGTTTTACACACAAAACTGCAGAGAAGAAACTTGTACCCAAGTCATCTCGCATACACAAAGGTTATTTGCATAATATATTTCCTAAATGAAATTTTGAGGTCAAATGATACATGTGTTTATAATTCTTATATATGTTGCCAGATGGCCTCCCATGCAGGTTATACAAATCATATTTCTATAAAAGTTTATGTCTCCACACATCCTAGAAAACACAGTTCATGATTGCTATGGTCTGAATGTTTGTCCTCTCCAAAGTTCATGTGGGAGCTTGATTCCCGATACTGCAGTCTTGAAAGGTGACACCTTTAGGAGTGATTGGATCATGACAGCCCTGTCCTCATGAATGGATTAATCCATTAGTGTGTTAATGGTTGAATATGTTATTAGTGAGTAGATTGATGGCTTTATAGGGAGAGCAAGTAAGCACGTAAAAATGCTCTTTCCATTTCTGCCATTTAATTGCCTGCTATACGACAGGACTCTGTAGAGAGTTCCCACCAAGAAGGCACTCACCAGATATGCTCCCTGGACCTTGGACTTCCCATTCTCCAAAACTNTTTGTCCTCTCCAAAGTTCATGTGGGAGCTTGATTCCCGATACTGCAGTCTTGAAAGGTGACACCTTTAGGAGTGATTGGATCATGACAGCCCTGTCCTCATGAATGGATTAATCCATTAATGTGTTAATGGTTGAATATGTTATTAGTGAGTAGATTGATGGCTTTACAGGGAGAGCAAGTAAGCACGTAAAAATGCTCTTTCCTTTTCTGCCATTTAATTGCCTGCTATACGACAGGACTCTGTAGAGAGTTCCCACCAAGAAGGCACTCACCAGATATGCTCCCTGGACCTTGGACTTCCCATTCTCCAAAACTGTAAGTAATAAATTCTGTTTCTTTATGCATTATCCAGTTTCAGGTATTCTATTGTGAGCAAGAGAAAATGAGCTAATACAATGATTAAATATAATTTTTAAATGGTTGCTAACAAAAGAGTAAAATGATAGTTTAATACAGTTTTAAATCACAATTCTCTTATTATGAGTGAGGGTAGGCATGTTTGTGCATACTTAGAGCCACTTCCATTTTTTTTCTCTAAAATATTTGTTCAAATCTCCATTGTTTTTAGGTTTTTGTCTTATCAACTCTAGGAGCTCTTTCTGTAATAAAGAAATTAGTCCTTTGTCTAGTATTAGTTGTGAAATTCTTTTATCCATTTTCCTGGTGTTTTATTTTTTCTTGATATATTTTTCTATAAATGAAGATTGTGTGTGTGTGTGAGGGTGTGTGTGTGTGTGTGTGTGTGTGTGTGTGTGTGTGTGTGTGTAATGGTGGTCTATCTTCTTTCCCTGGCCCCAAAGGTTTGGCAGATTTTAAAAGATAAATGACAAGGGAAAAACACAAGTGTAGTGGGAATTTGGTGTCAGGAAGATTTGTGTTCTAATTCTGCCATTACACGTTACTAGCTAACTAAGGGAGTTTACTCTTACATAAAATAGGGTTTTGTGAGGATTAAACGATAGGAAGCATGAAAAGAATTTTAATCTGTAAACCATGGCCCCTGCTAGTCATTTTTATGAGCCATGACCAAAAGGAATTAGTCAGAAGGATGTAGTGCTTACTTCATGGAAAGAGCACTTCTCTCATAAGACATGTCATTGAGGGCTTTCAAAAATGTTCTGTTTACTTCCCCAGCCTTACCTTCTATGCCTCCAGGACAGGTGCTGTGCAAGTTATCACATGAAAGACCTTAAAGAATTCCACAGAGCCTTCTTGTCGACTCACATTCCCTTGCTTTTTTTTTTCTTTCTGCTGTTATGATTGACCTTCTCCCCAGCTCTTGTACTACATGTTCCCTAAGGTCCAGTGAACAAGAAATCACGGCCTCCTCTTTGGTGTCTGTGCTGA
>NW_007726945.1:571649-573303 GCF_000696425.1 Galeopterus variegatus | reverse complement strand
TGTGTGTGTGTGTGTGTGTGTGTGTGTGTTGAGAGAGAGAGCAAGAGAGAGAGAGAATCTGTCACTAGATTCTCTAGACCCCATCTTCAGTGTAATGAAGCTTCAGTAAATTTTGAAAGTGTTTTTTGTTTTCATAAATACATCCCTGAGTAAATGACTAAGGCTACATGAAGGAGGACAGGCCAGCGAAGAAGGTACAGAAAGATACTAGACCAATGTGCCAAGATGTAAGCATGGCTGAGTCAATTCATTCTCTGGTATTTCTTAATTTTCCCTATGACTTCTAAAAATATGTCTGTTTAATAATGCAGATCCTGAAGACATGAATAAAAATATCATTTTAAAGTATGTTTGTTTTTATTTTTGTTGTAAACATGCAGCCTCTGTTATCCTTTGTGATGCTCAGCAAAAATGTCCTTTAAAATTTTATATAATTTTGGAAAGTGCACATATGGCAAGCAACAAGGCCAGTCTGAATTATAGAACCATTAAAGCACTAATTCATCAAAGCAGGTAATGCCAAGAAATTGGGCACATTGCTCTCTACTAGGCCAGATTCAATGAATCAGATGTGATAATATTATTTAAAAAGAAGTGTGACTCAGGACCATAAAATTTAATGCTAACCCAACTACCGAAGGCTAAAGAATTCACCACCCAAGAATCAGATACATTTAATTTTTTACAGTAGAGATTCTCCACCAGGGGAGAATCACTCTCCTTACCCCTTGACCAAGTCAGGGGACAATTGGCAATGTCTGGTCACAATTTTGTTTGTCACAACTGAAAGGAGGTGATATTGGCATCTAGAGGACAGAGGCGAGAGATGCTGCTTAACATCCTACAACTACAGAACAGCACCCCACAATGAAGAATTATCCACCCCAAAATGTCAGTAGTGTCATGGTTGAGAAATCCTGCTTTACAGGAATTCTCACTTAGCTGTAATTGGGCAATACTGTTATTAATTGAAAAGGTATTTTTATTGCTTTGATTTTAAGTGAAAAAATTACATTTTTAGTTGGGGTATTACCATGTTGAAATATTAACTACTTGGTTACATAATAAAAATGACATTATAAATCATTTTCATGAGTGATGAATTTTCAAGAGTTTAGGAAGTTACCAGAACTCCTACAGCTGGTATTCCTATTTCATGTTCTGGTTTGCTAATGCTGAAACATAACTTCTGGTAAAGCTCTAATTATGAAGCAATGTTACAATAAAATTAAATACGAAGCACTTCACTTTTATTATTTTTTCCACAGTAAGCCCATTTTCTTTTAGGTGAAATATTAATTGTAAATTAATTAACTGAGTTGTGATTATTTAGACCCTTCCTTTTATTGGAAACAATCTAAGATTTATAGAGTGAACTTCTGTAATTAGTGTTAAAAAATATCATTCATACTACTTGGAATTTAAAATGAGCATAAATCCAAAGTGTTCCTAACTAAAAAAACCCATGGTACTAGAAATTAATAAAACTAAAAAAAATAATAAACAATTTCTGGCCTTCTTAATACATCTCAAGTCCTCTGAATCTATTTACTTTTAAGTATTCTCTGCTTGAATAAAAAGAGGTTTAAAAAGATGTGAATATATTTTAGCTAATTTTCACAACTATAGCATTAAATATATTGAATAAAAATGC
>NW_007726945.1:570561-571497 GCF_000696425.1 Galeopterus variegatus | reverse complement strand
ATGTGAATATATTTTAGCTAATTTTCACAACTATAGCATTAAATATATTGAATAAAAATGCTATCCTTAATTACTAGGAAATACATGCTGAATTATGAACACAGCAACAATAATGTTTAATGCATACCAAATATCCGGGTTTGCACTGAATGGTGTCTCTCCATATGCCTCCTGGTTTGGCAAAAGACACACTGTCCAGTTAAAATACATTGAAGCTCTGTCAAATATTGCGAACTGAATATATATAAAGAGATCAATATTTCTGGCAAGTGTACATAACAAATGTGTATCATATAACTCATCTGTAGTTTTATAGTTAAATTATAAAAATTTAATGTATAACTCAACATTTACGTCAGTGAATAATTGACTAAAAAAACAAAATATCATCTTCTTTGGGATCATAAAATGTCATTTCCTTCATACCTATCTAAAAATCATGTGCCCTTCAGGTAAACAAAAAGAAAATACTATGACCCAAGTGTCCATATTTACTCAATAATTCCTATGTCATGAATAGATTAATTCACCATGCTAATGAACTTCTTTTCATTCAAAGCTCTTGACAAATCATATTTATTCAATATGTAAATTCATATTTGTTTCTAAAATGGTGATGTTTTAAAGGTAGTGGCCTTATAAATATTTTAATATGTTGAAAATGATTACAGATATCTTAAGGTAAATGAGACAAAAAGAGAGAGATTCATATTTCATTTACTTTGCTTTGAGTCTTATTAGTACAATAAGCCAGCAATAGATTTTTATGGAAAATAAATTCAATACTACTATTATCTATGTAGGTAGGTCTATGTCCATTCTTCTCTTTTATATTACAATATGAAAATAGTAAATTATTTTTTTCAATATCCCCGGAGTGTATACTTTTTGGTTTTAAGCCTCTCCTCACCTGATTTTCACTGTCTTATTTTTCTG
>NW_007726945.1:568477-569395 GCF_000696425.1 Galeopterus variegatus | reverse complement strand
CATTCCATTCTCCCTCCCCCTCCAAACTTAGAGAAGATGTATCCCATTCCTCAGGTTCCCAGTTCTCTCTTATCCAGAGAAATTTCCTATGCTTATGAATTACGACATCCTCTCCACTAGGGATATATTCACACTTTAGAAGAACCTTTAGGGAGGCACAATATTAACCCAAAGAAATGTGACTCCCACGTGGGTAATTTCAGACTCTAGTGTTTGACTGGCTTTGAGAAAGACACAGGGAGTTTAAGAAACTCATGATTTATAATATCATACAGGCACCTGCCAACTTTTACTATGAATGCGTCTGATGAGGAGTGTGTATACCTTATGAGTCTGACCTCTAATAAGAACTTTTTGGGAGTTCTTGCGTTCAGATCACGACCTCTCTCAATAAAATCGATGCTCGTATTTTGTACTATATTTTCAGGCTTAAAAACATAGGATCCTCTTAAATCCAGGTTCCATGATGTATTTGCTTTATAAACAGCTGTCACAAACTATTGCTGTTTCTGGCCAATAAATAAATGAACAAACGTCTATGGACTGAGTTATGCCCAGCCATTCCCCCTCCCAATTTATGTGTTAAATTCCTAACCTCCAATTTGATAGTATTTGAAGATGGGGCCTTTGGAAAGTAACTTGGTTTAGATGATTTCATAACAGAAGGGCCCTCATGATGAGAATAGTGCCCTTCTAAGAATAGATACTACAGAGTTTGCTTCCTATTTCGCTCTCTGTCTCTCTCTCAATCTCCCTCCCACATTTTGATTTAGAGAAACAACCTCTCAATTTTTGAGTGAGAAAGCTGCCATCTGCAAGGCAGAAAAAGAGCTTTCACTGGGGAACTGAATCAGCCAGTACCTTAATCTTGGACTTTTCAGCCTCCAGAACTGTGAGAAATAAATTCCTGTTGTCTCA
>NW_007726945.1:566453-566825 GCF_000696425.1 Galeopterus variegatus | reverse complement strand
AAAACACTAATGGCTAACATGTAAGTAGGTCATGATATGTTCTATGCCTGTTCCAAGAGATCGGTGAGTAATAATTCATTCAACCATCCAAACAACTCTATGAATGTTGTATGCTCTTTACATATATAATTTTAAGCCCTTGTTTTAAAGATGAAGGGAATGAGATGCACAAAGCTTAAATAACTTCCGCAAGGTCCTTGGAGAGTTAATAGTAGGGATTTGAATCCAACTCAAGTCTGGCTCCCAACTCTTCATTTTCAAATATGAGACACAGCCTCTCAACAAAACCCTTACCAGCTGCAGCAAAGGAGGTAAGATGTCCTATAAAGGCTAAAGAAAACAACCAACTCCCAAACAAAGGCACACTCTTTT
>NW_007726945.1:561762-565972 GCF_000696425.1 Galeopterus variegatus | reverse complement strand
GGGTTCAGTCTCTAGCTATCCTAATTTTAGACTCACCCTGCCATACTGCAGGGTGAGGCTGATGTTCTTTTAAAGCTGTTCAGGTCATCTTTCTTATGGTTTAGGTTTTTTGCTCTTTCTAATTCTAAACTTGTGGTATAATACCAAATATTATTTGTATTTAAGTGACAACACAGGCTTTAGAAACGTTACTGATAAAGTGAAAGTGGAAAATTAAAAGTATGTACACAAGATGAAACATCCAAACAAAAGAAGATAAAACAAAAAAAGAGACAGATCATTAGAATGAGCAAAAGAGAAAATACACACAAGGGAGAAAAAGCAGCCACTGGATATGGAAAGACAGGGACAGATTTGAGTTCACTCATGAATTTCTCATAAAGCTGTAGAAGATATGTCCCAAATGCTTAGTGGTGCTGGGGCTGGACGATACAGGTTCCTATGGGAACAGAGGAAGCTTACTGCCATGTTAGTATCCATTCCAAGCATGAATTTCAGCAGCAGATTTCTTTTCCTATTCAGAATATTATCTGTGCTCTTATTCTAAATTACTGCACCCCAGAGAACTGTGAACAAGCCTGCATTTTTAGCTCCTTGTCTCTTCCTGTCTTCTGAGTTCAGATGTGTACTCTTTCCAACAATTTTTTCTTTTATTTTCTTCCCTGCATTTTATCAGGCTATTTCCTTTCCCACAAAATTCCTGTAAATATCCAGTGCAGTGTACATATTTTGTCTAAGACACAATGCTGCAGAAATGCAAAAGATTACCCTCTCGCTGGTGTTGGCCAAACTGCCCAGCTATTGTCAGTGATGTTTACTGTCTCATCAGAAACACGCTGCCCATATTCACCCTTTGTTTTCATTGGTCCCTGAAGGCTGATAAACAAATCAGCACCATATATCAACTAAAGACAAATGAGACCTCTTAGACTGAGAATTCTTTCTGATGTCTAAATAGACATTCTAATATATCATGCTTTATGAGGCTGTTGTTAATTTTTCATCTTTATCTGGCTGGTGAGACAGGCTTGACACATTCTTTTGCAGGTGTATTAAGGTTCTTAGATATTCAGTTATCTTTTCATGCTTGGAAGGTTTTATTAACTAAGAGATAATAGAATGAACATCTGCTTTTTGCAGCAATGTGTCTCCTGATGAGATCTGCGGACCACCTGCATCAGAATCACTTCTGTCGTTATTAAAAATGATCACTCATAAACAGAAAAATAGACAAATCAATTGTGGTACATACACACAATGGAAATCTATTCAGCAATAAAAGTGTACAAGCAACTGATACATGCATTAAAATGGATGAATTCCACAAATACTGTGCTGGATAAAAGAAGTTGGATGCAAAAAATGTGCATATTAAGTGATCCATTTGTATTAACTTCTAGAATAGGCAAAACTAACCTATGGGGATAAAAATCAGTTTAGTGGTTGCTTCTAAGAGGGGGATACAGAGTAGGAAGGGGCATGAGGAAGCTTCCCTGAGTGATGGAGATGCTCTGTGTCTTGATACGCAGTCACAAAAACTGATTGAAAGGAACAAGTAAGATCTTAACATTTCACTGTATGTAAACAATACCACAATTTTTTTTAAAATGCTGGATTTTGTGTCCTACCACCACCTATCAAAATTAACTTTTTATTTTCAGACAGTTTTAGATTTACAGAACAAGTTCCAAAGATTATACATAGAAACCCAGTATACCCTGTACTCAGTTTCCTCCACCACCTATCAAAATTAACTTTTTATTTTCAGACAGTTTTAGATTTACAGAACAAGTTCCAGAGATTATACATAGAAACCCAGTATACCCTGTACTCAGTTTCCTCCATTGTCATTACTTACGTTACTATGGCACATTTGTCACAACTAATGAACTAGTATTGATACATTTTTATTAACTAAACTAGATACTTTATTCCAAAATTTGTAGTTATTTTTTCCCTAATGTTTCAGGATCCCATCCAGAATACCACATTGCATTTAGTTGTCATGTCTCCTTAGCATCTCTTGTCTGGGACAGTTTTTCAGACTTCCCTTGTTTTTTATGAGCTTGACATTTTTGAGAAGCAATAGTCAGATATTTTGTAAAATGTCCTTCAGTTGGAGTTTGCTTGATCTTTTTCTACTGATTAGAGTGAGGTATGGATTTTAGGGAGACAGACCTCTGAGGTGAAATGCCATTCTTATCACATCATGGGAACGGTACATATCATCAACAAGACATCACTTATGGGGTTAATCTTGATCACCTGACTGATGAACATCTGAATTTTAAAACAAGCTCTTTGGATGTCTCATATCCACCAATTTTCAAAGTTCCATATTAAATTTTGACATTTCACAGAACATTAAGTAAGTTCATGCAATGAACTCTAAAATCACACTCTGGTCAAAGCCATTTATTACTCATCAGAACAGATGTCTGCCAATATCTCTTCTGTATGTCTTGCACCACTGTGCCTGCAGATAGGATGGGTGTGCTCCTTTCTCCTCATTGCTTTTCTCATGGGATCTTCCCTCTCTCCTTCTTAAAGCCCCCAGTTCCTATGAAAATCATGCTATTCAACATGTTTACTGCCCAATAACTCTGCCATCTATGGGTCCCTGGATAACTCCTCATAATTCCCTGGAGATTTTAGTTCTCAGCTGTCTCCTATCTGTAATTATTCCTCTCATATTTCTTAGTGACTTCAAATTCCACAAATGTATTATTCCCAATACATGACCTCTCTATTCCTTACCTCATCTCCAGTGATCTTGCCTCTTTCCCACCTTAGTCATGATCATACATAAGCTTCATTATTAACAATAACTTTACCCATTCCAAAAATCCCAATTTAATCACTCCATCAAAAAATCTACTCTCTGACCACAGCCTCCTATCCTTCCACCCTCTTTTGAGTACCCTGATTCCTCAAACTCTTTGTCTCTCTATAAAAGGCAAAAAATATGATTTATCTTTTTCTTTCATTTTTCTTTCAACCTATTTG
Source organism: Galeopterus variegatus (assembly GCF_000696425.1). Classification (NCBI taxonomy): domain Eukaryota; kingdom Metazoa; phylum Chordata; class Mammalia; order Dermoptera; family Cynocephalidae; genus Galeopterus; species Galeopterus variegatus. Next base: position 562,966 of record NW_007726945.1, on the reverse strand, counting down.
TGCCTTTGAATCTAAAGTGTATCTCTTATAGACAGCACACCGGTGCACTTTCTTTTATACCAGTATGACAATCTCTGCTTTTTCATTACAGCATTTAGTCTGTTCACATTTAATGTTATTATTTATGTAATAGCATATTTATGTAATATGCTATTTTTCTACTTATCGTCGTTGTTCCCCCATTATTCTTTTACGGCCTTCTTTTGTATTTAACAAATGCTTTTCCCTTTTTTTTTTTTTTTTTTTTTTTTTTTCTTACCGGTAAGGGGATTGCAACCCTCGGCATGGTGTTGTCCGCACCACTCAGCCAGTGAGTGCACCGGCCATCCCTATATAGGATCCGAACCTGCAGCCTCAGCTCTACCAGCACCGCACTCTCCCGAGTGAGCCAGGGGGCTGGCCCAAAATAACACCACTTCTAATTATTGTCCCTCCCAGCAGTTTATGGCCCTGGATCCCCCTCAAGTCCTCATTTTCCTCCTTACCTTTCCTCGTTTCTGTAGTCTGCTTTAAAATTTTATCATCCCCACGTGGCCAGCCTCAATCCTGGTTAGATCCAACTCTCTGCCTATGTTGCTCCTGAAATCTAGCTGCTGACTACGGATGGTAGAAAATACACAACATGCTGCCTGTGCTCACACTAATTTCATCGCTAATCTCACTAAGTGGGCCTTAGTGATGCCCTGTAATCCCTCTTCATTTTCACTGACACAGTCCTTTCAGATATTATTTTATACCTTCTCTTCTCTCCTCAAATTTCTACCACCTTCTCCTCCACCACCCCACCTCACTTTCAGCTAATGAGCTTGCTTCTGATTTCATTGAGGACATGGAAGCAAGTAGAGGAGGATTTGCATATGCTTCCTCCACTGTGTCTACCAACATCCTACCCAAATGCTCTGCCTGAACGTCACGTCCAACCCACTTAACTCAAGTGCTAAACCGACCCACTTCGGTCTACTCAAGGCCATTGCTCATGCTGTGGCCTGTTTTCTCTCTTGCACCATCATTTTTTTCACAGATGGTTTATTTCTATTAGTATATAAATATATACCCTCTTAAAGAAAACTTCCCTTGATTCTCTATCCCTTCACTGTTTCTGCCCCATATCTCTGCTCTGATTTTGCACTCACAAGTTCTCCATCTTCTCCTCCCATGCCCTTTTGATCCCATTCTGCTCAGGCTTGTATGCCTGTCACTCCAT
>NW_007726945.1:559562-561243 GCF_000696425.1 Galeopterus variegatus | reverse complement strand
TCTTCTCCTCCCATGCCCTTTTGATCCCATTCTGCTCAGGCTTGTATGCCTGTCACTCCATTGGGGCTTCTCTTGTCAAAGGCACTAAAAGCCTTTGTATTATATAATCAAATGGTTATTCATCAGGTATCTAATTTAACCAATTAGAATCACTTCACACAGTTAATCATTATTTCTTGAAACACTTTCTTTACTTGACCTACATAGTACCAATCTTGTTTTTCTCCATACCCCACTGGCTGCTCCTTTTCAGTCTCCTTTGATAATTTCTCTACATCTCCCACATATCTAAACATTGGAATTTTGCAGAACTTAGTCCTCTCATCTAGGTGATCTCTTTCTGTCTTGCAGCTTCAGTTATGATCTTTACCCTGAAAATTTCTTAATTTATATTACTAGCCTGAACTTCTCCCTGGAACTGCAGACTTGCATCTTCATTTTTTGATATTTCTCTTTAGATATCTAATATGCATCTGTAAGAGAAAAAATTCATCAAATCAGTTAACTTGGCAAGAAAGACTTTAAGAGTATTGCGATCAGGGAGAGAGATTAAACTCAACTTGATTGAAACAAAAGGTAGATGGGTTTTTAAACACTGGGGTGAGCTAGAGGAAGAGTTCTGGAAGACTGACCCTAGGGGGAAGGTTGGTTAATGTGTTTAGGCCATCCGTTTCAGTAACTGGTGCATGTTGAAGTTAGGCTCCCAGTCTCCCACAGACATGGGAAAATTGAGGTGCTATTTTTCTTAATGATTACATTTTAAAGAAATTGTTCCCAGGTCATTGGGAGAAACATTTCTGGATTGTAGAAGATGTGTGTCTCAAAGAGGCAGAGGAAGTTTTCTTTTGCAAATTATCTAGAGTAAATCTTTTAAAAGGGATATTATGGGCCTACAGTCAAGAAGAAATTTGGAGAAAAATTTAATCAAGCTAAGGATGTTTTAAGGCCTTTTTGGTCACATCTCAAACTTAACATGACAAAAAATGAATTATTGGTTTTTCTCCATCCTCAAATCTCCCATCTTCCAATATTCTCCAACCCAGTGGCAATTACATTTTTCTGGTTTTTTGAGCCAAAATCCTTAAAGTCAACATTGGCAACTCTCTCTGTCCCTCTGTCTTTCTCTCTCTTCCCACATCCAATTTCTCAGGAATATTTCTCTGGTTTTTAACCACTTATCATTATCTTCATCAAGACATGCTAGCCCAAGCCACCAAAAATGTCCAACAAGTTATTAAATTACTTTCCTAATTGTTCTTTCTGGTTTCCTCTTTCCCTTCCTACAGTCTACTAATTATGTTGCAAGGTTTTCATTTCACTCAAATCTAAATCCATTATCTTGGGTTGAAAGCTCAATATATTTCCTCCTGCTCTCTTCCTTACTTCACCTTCTACCTTCGTCCCAGCCTTGGGATCTCTGTACACCAGACACATTTGCCTCTGTGTTGTCCTTCACACGTTCTGATCATGTTCCTGCCCCAGGGTTTTCTTACTTGCTTTCTTCATTGTCTGAAAAACTTTTTTTTTTTTTACAGATATCAACAGGGCTTTCTCATTCTTCCATCGGGTCTCTGCTCTAATGTCAAATGTTATCTCCTATTTGAGTCTTTCTCTAAACTCATGTTACCACATAATAGCCCTGATTTATTTTTCTTCCTAGCACACCACAACAAATTATCGT
>NW_007726945.1:556304-559096 GCF_000696425.1 Galeopterus variegatus | reverse complement strand
ATGTTACCACATAATAGCCCTGATTTATTTTTCTTCCTAGCACACCACAACAAATTATCGTGTTTGCTCATTTGTTTATTTTTTTGTCTCTCAAATTGGAATGTATATTCTTTTAGAGCAGGGACTTTATACATGTTTGTTTTCTACTGAATATGTGCTAGGGATAGAGAGGGCAATAAATATTTGTAAAACAAATGAATGAATTCTCTGCCTTAGTCCGATGTTTACAAATGGCTATTGACCTCCATGAAAGATCTTCACAATCTTTAGTGAATCCAGTGCCAAGCTCTTTATTATTCTCTCATCCCTCTCATTTGTTGTTCCTGATAATTTAATCATCCACACATTTGATGATCTCGGGCAAACAGGTTTCATCATCTCCAGTGTCTCTGACTACTTAATGAAAAAGCTGTACTTGAAACCAATCAACCTCCCAGCTCTGCAGTTCACTTCTCTGTGTATCAGTAGCTGCATTCTCACTTCTCTCCATCCTTTTGACCAACTGCACCTGTCTCTACCTTGATTATGATCTCTAGTTACTTAACCTTACCCTGGCCTTACAGGCTGTTACTTCATTTCTTACCCTTCTCTCCCATTCAACCCCTTCTCTCCCAGAATGGATTCTATATCATTCATTTTGACAGTGCCCTTATTACTGCCCCTAAATAACTTATCCTTTAGTAAACGTTTATCTTTTGATCTTTCCAATCCCTAGTAGTTGTGAAAATAAAATGTATTGGATCTATTCTAATTCTTTGGCTAGTTATGTACGAATTTGATAATTTTCCTCTAGTCAAAATTCTCAAGTTCGGTCTTTCATTACTACTTAGAAATTCCTGTGTTCACATGTCATGGATTTGTTTGTAGATTCCATGATTGCGTATTGTGATGACGAATAAGCTAACTATACTGATGTAACCACCACACATTGTACACAATTATTGAAAATCAATTTTGTACCCCACATGTTATGTATAATAAAAGATAAATAAAATAAAAATAAGTAAATAAAAAATAAAGTCAATTTTATGTTTCTCCAAACATCAATCCAATTTCCTTTTCTATTATATTCAGTCAGCAGCATCATATTTTATTTTATTTTATGGTCAGTTTATGTGAGATTCTCAAAATTCTTCCTTAGCACTCAGGTACATTTTCTTGTTATAAAATTCATCACTTTCTTAACTCCAATACTTAAGGAAGAAACGTTTTGTTTCTTGCTACCTTATTCCTTCAAACTATGCATTTGTTTGCATCCTATCTCACCTTATTTAGGATCTTCTCCCTATACACATAAATACAATTTTTCCCCAGCAGAATTAATCAAACTTTCTGTTCATAACTATTCATGACCCTCATCGTTTTATGATTGTCATTTTTTTATTTGTCTACCTTGATTAGTTAAAAATTTGTAAAGACAAAGATAAAGTCTAACTGTCCTCAGTATCTTCCACATTATAGAACTGTCACGCTATAAATATTGAACAAATAAATGAATGTTATTAAGACTTTAAAAAGAGCCGAGGGGAAAATAGAATATTGTTAAGAATGTTAGATTCCTTTTCTACTCACCCCAGAATTACCATAAGAGTAACAGCTCGTTATTCCAAATTTGTGATGGTAGTGAGGAGGAACATTTAGTTAAAATATTTCATATTTCATGGGAATATCGTTAAAGCATTCCAAAGTCTTAGACTGAGTTTTGAACAGTCTTAGACCTCCTTTGGCCTGGGTTCAGAGTGTAGTTGAATGATTTATGCAATACTTATTCTCCACTTGCATTTTATATGTTCTATTAAATCTCCATTGAATCCAACCTCATCCATCATGTGCATTGTCTAGAAGAGTCTCAGGAAATCGCTTCCAGGAGTTCTAGATTTTCTAATTTGATCTTGGAGAGAGATTGATCTTGAAATTGTACTATGCAACCAAATTTTCTATTTATTATTCTTTCTCACTTACCATAAAAGCAAAGGAGCCTATAAATATATCATGTTTTAAAAAAATAATATTTGTATTGATCTCTTGGTGTTGCAGTTTTTTTAAATTGAAACGAAGACCTAAATTTCATAATTCATTTTTGTGTATTTTATTTTGGCAGCTATTAGAGGATTCCATCATTGTCAAAACATATTATGGTCCTTTTCTAATTTTCTATGAGTTTTGGGTCTTGTAGCAAAGAAGGCAAAGACACCTCATTTAAAATGTTTTCCAAATATTTTTTGACTTAGATACCTGATGAGCATCTACACAGCTTCTTCTGCAAGAAGAGATTTTAGAATGCTCCTCTGAAATATTCTTTAGTATAACTAAAGGAGTAAATTCAAAAACCCCAACCAACCAAACAAACAAAAAACACCCGCATCCGTATCTCCTGTCAGAAATAGGTGGAGGTGGTGTTTAGGTGGAAAGAGAAGTATAATGGACTCTGAGGAGCTCCATTCAATTTCTCATTCTGTCAATAGGACTCTGGAATTAAAAAAAAAAAAATTCTGCTCCATAAAGAGTCATTGAACAATAAGCCTGGACCTTGTGGAAATTTTATGTGCAGTAGGCCCCACAAAATGTCTATATCCTAATTCCCAGAATTTGTGAATGATAGCTTATAAAGAAAAAGGGTCTTCACAGATGTGGTTAAATTAAGGAATTTGAGTGGGCAGATTATCCAGGATTATCTGTGTAGACCCAAAATGCTATAATATGTATCTTTATACAGGGGATGCAAAGGGAGATTTCTCTCTCTCTCTCTCTCTCTCTCTCTCTCTCTCTCTCACACACACACACACACACAC
>NW_007726945.1:554559-555725 GCF_000696425.1 Galeopterus variegatus | reverse complement strand
CACACACACACACACACACACACACACACACGTGAGGTGGAGACTGGAGTGATACACCTATAAGCCAAGGGATGCTGGCAACCACCGGAAGGCAGAAGAAAAGGTTTCTCCCCTAAAGCTTCCAGAGGGATTATTTTCTGATAATACCTTAATCTTGACCCAGTGAAACTGATTTCAACTTGTTGCCTCCAGAACTATGAGAAAATAAATTTCTGTGATTGTAAGCCACCAATATCTGGTATTTGTTAAAACAACCCTATAAAACTAATACATAGGACAAAGTCCTTACATATCTAGAGAAAGAGACTGAGTTTCATGAAAGTGATATCACTTACATAAAATAATGTAGTAGAAAGCTAGGCTCGAAATCAAGTTTCTTGCCCACCAATTTAGGGAACTTTCCATTCATTATACGGTCACTTCTTCAGGTTTCACTTGGACGCAAATAGAGAAAGTCACACTTCTTTCCATTAAAACTCCTAGAAATCATGCTTTTGTTACAGCCATTCTCCTCCACCTGCTCTCAATTTCCACTTAAACAGATTTATGTTGAACAAGGATGTAGTAATCATCTAGTTCCTACCAAAGACAGAGGTGTCTGATGCTACAGACCCCATATATTTTTTCTTTTCCTTTTCAAAACAAATTCAGGAACCAGGAAGAGAAAGCACATACAACCTACTCAGGGCTTGGAGATTTTGTAATGGCCCATGTGCCTACCTCCTCTTTTGTGAAGCATAATTTGGGTGGTTGCCCTGGGGCTCATGCTTATGGGCTTACCGTGGAGTGCTAGAACTTACTTCTACTTTCTGAATAGCAATAAGGTTAAATTTTGAAATGTCTACCTTTAATGTTATTCCAGTGGGTCCCTGAGAGTAGCCAGCAGTGCAGCCAACTTTTAACTAGCTGCAGTAGTTGAGTTGCCCCGATTCAACTCTTTTTTAGGATGGCCTGGCAAAGTTTTTATTTTATTTTCCCACCTTCTCTCAACTTTTCACACTCTGAATAACATTCACATTGGACATCAGGCAGGGATATGATTGTGATTTTAGTGTTCCACATTCTTACAGATTGGTAAAAGCCCACTCTCCGTCTTTCTTGTTCCTTCTCCGGATGGAGACACAAATCTTTAAATTGAAACACATATATGTTAAATATATTGAAAA
>NW_007726945.1:552189-554015 GCF_000696425.1 Galeopterus variegatus | reverse complement strand
TTCTCCGGATGGAGACACAAATCTTTAAATTGAAACACATATATGTTAAATATATTGAAAACAATACTGCTGCATCTCATTTGCTATACTAGGTTATCTATAAAGCATAATGATTGAAAGAGAAGCCTTAAAACCAGTGTAATGCCTTATTATTACCTATGAATTGAATAAAACCTTATTAAGTTAAATATTGTCCTCAAGGTCATAAACCTAAATTGTGGCAGAGGCATTACTAAGAGTCAGGTCTCCTGAAGATCAAATTTATCAGGCATTTATTAAATGCTCAGTTTGTTGCCAAGCTTTCACATGTGATTTCTCAGTAATTTTCAAAATATAAAAAGGAAAGTAAGTGATTTGTCTAAGGTCCCCAAAATATAAACAGTTGAGTTGTGCCTTATTTTTATAATTTGTATTACTCTTTTATTACAGAAGTAATATATTGTCATTGTAAAAAAAAATTAGAAAATACCGGTAGTTAAAAACAAAGAGAGGAAAAAAGAACTGAAATTCCATCACTTGTCATTAATCACTATTTACAGTTTTGTAAATATCATTCAGATTTTGTTTAGCTATACATATTCAAGTGTTTATCCTTATTATACATGACATTATATTTTACGTGTTATATGGAAAGATACTATTTTCCCCTACGAAATAGACTTCATCTTTTAGAGCAGTGTTAGGTTCACAGTAACAACGAGCAGAAAGTACAGAGTTTGCATATACCTCCAGCACCCTCCAAACACACACACACACACACACACACACACACACACACACACACACACACGCAGCTTCTCCCATTGTCAACGTCCCATCCCGCAGGAGAGTGGAACACCTATCACTGTTGAACTTACATTGACACATCATTATCACCCAACATCCACAGGTTTATTTTGGGGTTCACTTTGGGTGTTATATACTGTATAGATTTTGACAAATGAACAATGGCATGTGTATCACATGACACTATAGTATCATATAGCATAATTTCGCCTTCATAAAAATCCTCTGTGCTCTTTCATAACTCCTGGCAACCACTGATCTCTTTACTGTCTTCAAAGTTTTGCCCTTTCTAGAATGCCACATATTTGGAATCAGCTGATTTCACATTGGCTTCTTTCACTAAGCCATATGCATTTAAGATTCCTTCAAGTCTTTTCATGGCTTGATAGCTCATTTCTTTTTAATGATGAATAATATTCTATTATTCAGATGTATACCAGTTTATTTATCCATTCACCTACTGAAGGACACCTTAGTCATTTCCAAATTTTGGCAATTATGAAAAAAGCTGCTATGAACATCCATGCACAGTTTCTTTTTGTTTTCATTATTTTTATAGCAGTTGTAGTTTCACAGAGAAATTGAGCAGAAAGTAGAGATAGCAGCTATTATCTGTACTTTCATGTGTAGGTTTTGTATGGACATACATTTTAACTCTTTTATATAAAGACCAAGGCATATGATTACTGGATCATATGATAAGAGTATGTTTCGTTTTCTAAGAAACTACCAATTTCTGTTCAAAGTTGCTATATATTTTGCATTCCCACTAGCAATGAATATGAATTCCTGTTAACCCACATCCTCACCAGCATTTGGTGTTGTCAGTGTTCTGGATTTTGACCATTATAGTACATGAATAGGGGTTTCTCACTATTGTTCTAATTTGCATTTCCCTCATGACATACGATAAGAAGCATCTATTCATACGCTTATTTGACATCTGTATATCTTTTTTGGTGAGGTGTCTGTTAAGATCATTGGCCCTTTTTTTTTTTTTTTTTTTTTTTTTCCTTTTTTTTTTTTTTTGTGACCGGCAA
>NW_007726945.1:548596-551573 GCF_000696425.1 Galeopterus variegatus | reverse complement strand
TTTTTTTTTTTTTTTTTCTCCTTTTTGTCTTTTTTCGTGACCGGCAACGGATCGCAACCCTCAGTGTCGCGCCCATACCCGGCTGGGACCAGCAACGGGATCGCAACCCTTGGTGTTGCCCCCGCACCTCGCTCAGCCAGTGAGCGGGAACCGGTCTGTATGTGGGATCCAAACCCTCGGCAGGAGCACTGCCACGCTTCCCAAGCGGCGCACTGTAGCAGTGCGCCACCAGGCCGGCCCTCATTGGCCCTTTTTTAATTGGGTTGTTCATATTTTTATTGAGGAGTTTTAAAAATTCTTTGTGTATTTTGGGTAATAGTCCTTTATCAGATGTGTCTTTTGCAAATATTTCCTCCTAGTCTGTGGCTTGTTTTCCCATTCTTTTGACATTATGTTTTGCAGAGCAGAAGTTTTTAATTTTAATGACATATAGTTTATCAATCATTTCTGTCACGAATCATTCCCTTAATGTTAAAAAGTCGTTATCAAACCCAATGTCATCTAGGTTGTCCTCTAGGAGTTTTATAGTTTTTGCATTTTACGTTTCTGTATGTGACCCATTTTGAGTTAATTTTTGTGGAGGGTGTGAGGTCTGTTTCTAAATTCATTTTTTTGCATGTGAATGTCCAACTGTTCGAGCACCATTTGTGGAAAAGACTAACTGTGCTCCATTGTATTGCCTCTACTCCTTTGTCAAAGATCATTTTACTATATTTATATGAGTCTATCTGGGTTCTCTATTTTGTTTCCTTGATTTATTGTCTATTCATTTGGAGAGCACCATATTGTCTTTATGACTGTAGTTTTAGAGTAACTCCTGAAGTCAGGTAGTAGCTGCCAGTCCTCCAACTTTCTTCTTCTCCTTCAATATTAAGTTGGCTATTCTGTGTCTTTCGCTTTATGACACTGTAGGGTCATTATGGTGATATCAACAAAATAACTTACGGGATTTTGATTGCAATCTTGTTGTATCTATAGATCAAGTTTGGAGGAAATGGCATCTTGACAATATTGAGTCTTCCAATCCAGGAAGATGAAGTATCTCCTCTCCATTTATTTAATTCTTCTTTAATTTTTCATCAGAGTTTTGTAGTTTTCCTAATATAGATCCTGTACATATTTTGTTAAATTTATGGTAAGAATTTTATTTGGGGGGGTTGCTTATGTAAATACATTGTATTCTTAATTTCAAACTCCACACATTTAGTGCTAGTATATAGGAAAATGATTGCCTTTTGTGTATTAATTTTGTATTCTGCAAAATTGTTATAATCACTTATTAGTTTCTATAGATATTTGTCAATTCTTTTGGATATTTCACATAGACAATAATGTCATTGGTAAATGAAGATTGATTGATTAATTTTTTCCCAAACTGTGTGTGGTTTTCTTTTTCTTGTCTTTTTGCATTAGTTAGGACTTCCAGTATGACGTTGAAAGGAGTGGTGAGAGAGGACAACTGTGAATTTTTCCTTATCTTTGCAGAAAGTCTTCTACTTTCTCACCACAAAGTATGTTAGCTGTAATAAATGCCATTTATCCAGTTGAGAGAGTTTTCCTCGATTCTTAGTTTGCTGAGAGTTATTATTATGAATGCATGTTGAAAGTTATTAAATTTTTTTTGCAACTATTGATTTGATCATGTCATTTTTCTCCTTTAGTCTGTTAATACAATTAACACATTAATTTATTTTCCAATGTTGAATGGTCCATGCATATTTGGAATAAATTCCCCTGGTCATGGCATGTAATTATATTTATGCATTTATTTTCTTGAAATGTCTTTGCTTGGTTTTGGTATTCGGGTAATACCAATACTCATAGCGTGAGTTAGGAAGTATTCCCTGTGCTTCTGTCTTCCAGAAGAGATTATATAGAATAGGTACAATTTCCTCCTTAAAAGTATGGTACACTCTTTTTAGGCACATACACATAACAAATTGTTATGTCTTCTTGGGAAATTAACCTCTTCACCATTATGTAATGCACCTCTTTATTCCTCATAACTCTACTTTCTTCAAAGGCTACTCTGTTTGAAATCAACATAGCTTCTCCTGTTTTCTTTTGATTAGTGTTAGCATGGTGTATCTTTCTCGATCACATGTACTTTTGATATATATGTGTCTTTATATTTGGAGTGGGGTTTTTTTGTAGAAAACATATAGTTGGGTCTTGTTTTGTGATCCACTCTGACAATTTCTAACTTTTAATTGTTGCATTTAGACCACTGATGTGCAGAGTGACTATTGACATAGTTGGATTAATATCTACCATATTTGTTACTATTTAATCTTTGTTGTCTGTGTTCTTTGTTCCTATTTTTGTCTTGCAGTTCTTTTCTGCCTTTTCTGCTTTTAACTGAGCATTCGATTGGATTCCTTTTTCTCTCTTTTCACAGCATATCATTTATCATTCTTTTTTTTCTTACTCTTTTTTAAGTAGTTTTCCTAGACTTTAACAATACATATTTACAACTAATGCAAGCCACTTCAAATACATTGTATCACTTCACAGGTTAGAGTACATTTCTTACAATAACAAAATAATCTTAATTCCTTCCTCTCATCCCTTGTATCATGGCTTTTATTCACCTTGCTTATATATAAGCATATTTAAGTTCATAGATGTATGCATATATGTATATAAATGGGCACTCGCATGTGTGTATGTATATATACGTTTGTATATATATAAACATATGTATACACAAGCACATCTATATATATGCACACACACAAGATGTATGCATAAACATACATAAGGGAATACATTGCTATATTATTATAAACAGACTGCTGTTAGCTCAATTAAGAATGAGAAGAATAAAAGGTTTTGTTCCCCTTCACTAATTATTAGGAGGGTAAATCTCATGTTAAGTGTTCTTACCACAATAAAGAAGAGTCGAAGAGGAATGTGGGGTTTTTTGTATCTATTGAGAAGACCATGTGATTTTTATCCTTTATTCTGTCAGTGTGGT
>NW_007726945.1:546784-547906 GCF_000696425.1 Galeopterus variegatus | reverse complement strand
GCCCTGGCATATTTCAAAATGTTTTCTTTTCCCCTTCCCCTGTTGGAATCCCTAGGGGATTCTTCTTTTAGTTATTCACTATGAGAACCTGGTAGGGGTACTGGAGATAAAATTCAAGAAAATGTGGGGCACCCCCTGTGACTGAGCCTCTTCTGTAGCTTTACCTTAGACTTGTCCATGTCGAGCTTCTAGCAATTCATCAGTTGCAGTTCAGATTTTTGTATCCAAGTACTAGCTTACATAGATGTTTCTGCTCTGGTTGCCATAGATATTACTGTTCAGGGTTTCTGTTCTGGTAGCATGTGACGCTGTATATTTGCCTGTCTCTCCAATTTGGGGCGCAGTGGTTTTCCTTGTGGCTTCATTTCTCTGATGGTCTAAGAAGAATTGTCGATTGTTCAGTTTGCTCAGCTTTTCACTTGTTAGGACATGCTTGTGTTTTCCAAGCTCCTTACATGCAAGACCAGAAGCTAGAAGTTCAAAACATGCTCTTGTCATTTAAGAAATCATTAACATACTCTGTCAATGACTATTTGTTCATTATCATTTCTAAAAGCTAGGAAGCCTTTTATCATTAGTAATTTTTCTCCTGTAGTTGAGAATTAAGATTATTTTCTTTTTTTATAAAAATGTTGGTGATAATAAGCCATGCTATGGGAATATTCTTACCTGTAGGTCTTTGGCATTTGTCTATTTCCTATGCATAGTGTAAATACTTCTAAGTGTAAATCAATGAACACGAGTGTTTTCTCACTGTATAAAGCCCCTAGAAGTGCAGGAGTGTCCTCATTCTCCTACTCTGTCTCAAAATAAAATACTAATATTTTTAATCTTTAAAAATTTAATAGAAGTAAATGCATTTAACTTATTACTAATGCCATATCTTCTGACTCCAGAAATTCTTCCAGTACCTTGTATTTACATACTATAATACTCTTAGCGATTTATTATGAATTAATCTTTTAGTGTCAAAACAAATAAGAAAGTTGCTCCATGGCTTCAGTGAAACATTTTTTTTAAACCAAAGAGAGTTTGTATTTTCTACTGATTAGAAAGCCATTTTTTAAATATGTCATACCTAAATACCTAGTTTCTGATGCTCAGATGGATGCTATTCTCTTG
>NW_007726945.1:543853-545500 GCF_000696425.1 Galeopterus variegatus | reverse complement strand
AAAACCATTAATCTCCTATCAGGCTTAGGGCCACACTCCAATACCACTTTATCTAAATTTAGCTGCATTCCTTCCTCTTTAAAATGTTTGTTTATAGCAGCTGAAAAGTGGCTGTAAAATGGTAATGGTTGTACTATGAAATATAGGCAAGAGATAATTAGTTCCTTTCTAATTTATACTCCATAATGGAGACCAAATGACACTAGAATTAAATCTATTTTAAGAAAAATTCAAGTATGACAAAATACTAACTCTTTAGGCACACGCAATTTAAAATTTTTACTCCAGAAAAACATTATGCAAAAGATAATAAAGGAACCCATCCCCCAAAAAGCCATGTTCTTGTCAGTACATGAATAATAACATGACCAAATATGTCATATAAAATAGTTATTTAAATTAGAATTTTGTTTTTTAAAGAAGTTTTATTTATTGATTTTTATTCACATTTTCATTACAAATAGTAATCTTTCCCCATGCTCTTCACCTCCCTACCCTCCATCGCTCCCCAAACCCCCTCCCTCCGTACCCCCCATCTATAGTATCCTTAGCCCTGTTCTCTCCTTCTGAAAGTTCAACATATTATTGAGGTTTTTTTCTTTCTTTCTTTCTCTCTCTTTCTCTCTTTCTTTCTCTCTCTTTTTTCTCTCTTTCTCTCTTTCTTTCCTTCCTTCCTTCCTTCCTTCCAGTTCTTTCATTCATTTGTTCATTCTTTCTTTCTTTCGCATGCAGTTTTTCTCTTTGTGTCTGGCTTATTTTACTTTAGATTATTTTTTCCTCCAGGTTAACCCATGCTGCTGCAAATGGCATAATTTTATTCTTTTTTATGGCCAAACAGTATCCACTGTGTATATATACCACATTTTCCTTATCCAGTTGTCCATCAACGTACATTTCTGTTAGTTCCCTAATTTGGCTATTGTAAACAGAGCTGTGATGAATATGGAGTGCAGGTATCCCTTTGACCTGATGATTTCTATTCTTTTGGGTATTTACCCAGTAGTGAGATTACTGGATCATATAGTAGTTCTATCTGTAGTTGTTTGAGAAATATCCATACTGTTTTCCATAATGGCTGTGCTAATATACAGTCCCATCAACAGTGTAGAAGAGTTCCCCTTCACCTCACAGCCTCGTCAGCATTTGTTATTCTCAATCTTTTTAATAATTGCCAGTCTAACTGGGGTGATATGATAGTTTAATGTGGTTCTGATTTGCATTTCCCTGATCTTTAGTGATGTTGAGCCTTTTTTCATGTACCTGTTGGCCATTTGTAGATCTTCCTTGGAAAAATGTCTATTGATCTCCTTTGCTCATTTTTTAATTGGATGCTGCTGCTGCTGCTGCTGCTGATGATGATGATGATGATGATGATGATGATGATGATGATGATGATGATTGCATAGCTGTTTGAGTTTCTTATACATTCTTGATATTAATCCCTTGTCAGATGCCGAGTTTGCAAATATTTTTTCCCATTCCATAGGTTGTCTTTCTGCTCTGTTGATTGTTTCCTTTGTAGTACAGAAACTTTTTTTGTTTGATATAATCTCATTTGTTTATTTTTTTTTCTTTTGTTGCTTGTGCTTTTGGGGTCTTATACACAACGTCTTTGCCCAGTCCTCCTTCATGGAGTGTTTCCTCATG
>NW_007726945.1:541772-542478 GCF_000696425.1 Galeopterus variegatus | reverse complement strand
ATTGCAGAGATCTTTCACCTCCTTGGCTAAATGGATTCCTAGGTTTTTAGTTTTTTTGGAGACTATTGTAAGTGGGCTTGCTTTCTTGATTTATTTTTGCTAGTTAGTTATTGGAGTATAAAAATGCTGATTTGGAGTGTTGATTTTGTATCCTGAAACATTACTGAAATTGTTAATCAGCTCTAAAATTTTTGTCTCTATATAAGATCATTTTGTTTGTAGACAGGGACGGTTTGACTTCATCCTTTCCAATCTGGATGCCCTTTCTTTCTTTTTCTTGCCCAATTGCTCTGGCTAGTACTTCCAGTACTATGTTAAATAGGAGTGCTGAGACTGGGCATCCTTTTCCTGTGCCTGTTCTTAATTTTCCTGTTTAGAATTATATAGGTGATTGGCTAGTTGTATATGGCTTTTATTATGTTGAGACAATTTCCTTCTATACCTAATTTGCTGAGAGTCTTTATCATGAAGGGACATTGAATTTTTTTGAATGCTTTTTCTGTACCTATTGAGATAATCACATGATTTTTGTCCTTGATTTTATTTATGTGGTGCATCACATTAATTAACTTGTGTAAGTTGAACCATCTTTTCAGCCATGAGATGAATCCCACTTGATCACTGTGTGTAATTTTTTTGCCGTGGTTCTGTATTCTGATTTCTAAAAATTTTTTTATTTTTATTTTTTTTATTTTTATTTTTTTTT
>NW_007726945.1:535374-540811 GCF_000696425.1 Galeopterus variegatus | reverse complement strand
TGTGGGATCCGAACCCTCGGGCGGGAGCGCCGCCGCGCTTCCCAAGTGGCGCACTATCCAGGGCGCCACCGGGCCGGCCCTGATTTCTAAAATTTTGTTGAGGATTTTTGCATCTATTTTCATTAAGGATATTGGCCTGTATTTTCTTTTTTGTTGTTGTTGTTGTGTCTTTGTTTGGTTTTCAAATCAGGGTGATGCTGGCCTCATAGAATGAGTTTGAGAGAATAGATTCTGTTTCAATTTTTTTGGATATCTAGAAGAGAATTGGTATTAATTCCTCTTTAAAGGTTTGATAGAATTCAGCTTTAAAGCCATCCAGTAATGGGATTTTCTTTGTTGGAAGATTACTGATTAGTGCTTCAATCTCATTACTTGTTATTGGTCTGTTCAGGTTTTCTTCTTGAGTCAGTGTTGTAGTTTCTATTTATCCAGAAATTTATCCATTTCCTCCAGGCTTTCGTGTTTGTTGGTATAGAGTTGTTTATAATAATCTCTCATGATCATTCATATTTTTGTGGTGTCAGTTGAAATGAGTCTCTTTTCATTGCTGATTTTTGTTACTTGGGTCTTCTCTCTTCTTATTTTAGTTAGCCTAGCTAATGGTTTGTTTTATTTAACTTCACTAAAATCCAACTGTTTGTTTCACTGATCTTTTGTATCATTTGGGGGGTCTCTATTTCATTTCGTTCTGGTCTGATTTTAATTATTTCTTTCTATCTGATACTTTTCTAATTGGATTGTTGTTTTACTAGTTCTTTGAGTTATAGCACTTATTTGGAGATTTGTATTCTTTTGATGTAATCATTTATTGCAATAAACTTCCATCCTAGTACTGCTTTTGTAGTATCTCACAGGTTTTGGTATGATGTATTATTATTTTTGTTAGTTTCAATAAATTTTTTTGTTTTCATGTTTAGTTTTTCTTGTACCCAAAGGTTATTCAGGAGCCTCTTTAGTTTCTATGCACTCATATAGTTTCCAGAGTTTCACTTGCTATTGATTTCTAGTTTTAATCCATTGTGGTCTGAGAAGATACTTGGAATGATTTTGATTTTTTTAAAATTTGCTGAGACTTCATTTGTGTCCTAACATGTGCTCTATCCTAGACAATGTTCCCTGTGCTGATGAGAAGAATGTATATTCTGTAGCTGTTTTATGAAATGTTCTGTAGATATCTTCCAGTTCAAATTGTTCTAATGTAGTTTGAATCCTGTGTTTCTTTCTTGATTTGTTGCCCGGAAGATCTGTCCAATGCTGAGACAGGAGTGTTCAGTTCACCCACTATTATTGTATTAGGGTCAATCTCTTTCTTTTAGGTCTAAGAATGCTTACATTATGTATCTGGGTGCTGCAGTGTTGGGTGCATACATTTCTATGATTGTCATGTCTTCTAACTAGGTATATCCTTTTATCATTATACAGTAGCCTTCTTTGTCTCTTTTTATGGTTTTTTTGTTTAATGTCTATTTTATCTGATGTAAAAATAGCTACTCCTGCTAGTTTTTGGTTTCTATTTGCATGGTACATCTTTTGCCATCCCTTCACTTTTAGTATGTGTGTGTCTTCACAGGTGAGGTGAGTCTGTTGAAGACAGCATATAGTTGGGTCTAACTTTTTAATCCAATTAGTCAGTCTGTGTCTTTTAGGTGGGTTTTTTTTTTTTAATTTTTATTTTTATTGAATCAAAATTGATTATACATATTTTTGGGTTTCAACGTTGAGATATGTTGATCAAATCAATATTACTAGCATATAGATTGTTACAAATCATAATTATTCTTTAAGCTCCTTGTCCAATCCTTCCTCATCCCCCTTTCTCTCCCCCTTCTCCCCTCTAATCACCCTAGACTTCTTCTCTCCCTCTGAAAGAATAATGGTTACTCTGTTGATTTGCTGCCCAAATGATCTGTCCAATGCCGAGAGGCATGATCAGGTCCCCCAATACTATCATAGAGCAGATATCTCTTCTCTGACTATGAAATGGGCTCTGTGGAGACAGACATCCTCCTCCTTTCTTTATCTTTGCTGGTGACTTTCCTGTGTCAACTCACTCCAGTGGCTGGTGGACCATCTGCATGTTGGTTGTGGCATCTAGCCACTTTTGCAGCAGTCATGATTATCATGGTAGCTATGGTGTGCCACCCACATGGAGGAGATGTTTTTGGCCTGCTCTGTGGTGCTAGCTTGTGCCTGGTTGTGGAGAGTGTCTGATCCCCAGTTCCATGCCCTGGGTCGCCAAGTGGGTCCCAAGGCACTGTCACAGTGTGCCTAGTTGTGGGAGGGAGGTCCAGTCCTCTTCTCCATACCCTGGATCCCCAGGTGGGCCCCAAGGCGCTGGCACAGGGTGCCTGGTTGTGTGGGGGGGCCTCCTGTCCCAGGCTCCATACCCTGGGTCCCCAGGTGGTCCCTAAGGTGCTGGCATGGGTGCCTGGTTATGGGAAGGAGTTCCGGTCCTCGGCTTCATACCCTGGGTCCCTGGGTGGGCCCTGGGGCACTGGTGTGGGGTGCCTGGTTGTGGGATGGGGGTCTGGTCCCTGTATCCATGCCCCAGGTCCCCAAGCAGGACCTGAGGCACTGGCATGGTGTGCCTTCTTGTGGGAGGTGGTCTGGTCTCCTTTTCCACGCCTCAGGCCCCTGGGCAATCCCTGATGCACTGTCCCAGAGTGCCTGGTTGTAAGGGGGGGTCTGCTCCCCAGCTCCTTACTCTGAGTCCCTAGGTGCTGGCACAGTGTGCCTGGTTGTGGGAGGGTGGGGAGTCTAGTCCCCAGCTCCATATCCTGGGTCCCTTTGTGGGCCCTGGGGAACTGGCGTGGGGTGCCTAGTTGTGGGAGGGGAGTCCAGTCCCCTTCTCCATGCCCCGGGTCCCAGTGAAGGCTCCAAGGCAATGGCATGGTGTACCTGGTTGTGGGAGGGGGGTCCAGTCCCCTTCTCCATACCCCAGGTCCCCGGGCAGGCCCTGAGGTGCTGCCATGGTGTGCCTGGTTGTGGGAAGGGGGTCCAGTCCCTAGCTCCATACCCCAGGTCCCCTTTTTGGCCCCAGGACACTGGCACAGGGTGCCTGGTTGTGGGAGGGGGGCCCGGTCCCCTTCTCCATGTCCTGCGTCCCCGGGCAGGCCCCAAGGCACTGGCATGGTGTGCCTGGTTGTGGGAGGGAGGTTCGGTACCCTTTCCATGTCTCAGGCCCCTGAGCAGACCCTGATGCACTGACCTGGCATGCCTGGTTGTGGGAGGCTGGATCTGGTCCCAGCTCCTTATCCCATGTCCCTGGGCAGGACCCAAGGTGCTGGCATGGTGAGCCTGGTTGTGGGAGGGATGCCCAGTCCCCTTCTCCATGCCTCGGGTTCCCAGACAATCCCTGAGGTGCTGGCATGGGGTGCCTGGTTGTGGGAAGGGAGTCCAGTCCCCTTTACCATGCCTTGGGTCTTCAGGTGGACCCTGAGGTTCTGGCATGGTGTGCCTGGTTATGGGAGGGAGGTCTGGTCCCTGGCTGCTAGCCCCAGGTCCCTGTGTGGGCACCTAGGCATTGGTGATGTGCCTGTATGTGGGAGTTGGGTCTGGTCCTAGGCCCCAACCCTCGGGTTCCCAGGTGGGGCCCTGAGGTCCTGGTGGTATGAGTGGTTGTGCCCAGTCCCCTTCTCCATGCCTCATGTCCCCTGGTGGATCCCAAGGCAGTCATGGTGTGCCTGGGCCAGAACTAAGTTTTTGTCCTTTGCTTGCTTCTAAAACAGAGGAACATCCTATGGGAACCAGTACTTGAGCTGTGTGGTTGAAGTAAATTGCTGCTTTGCTGCTGTTTCCCTAGGGAAGAGTTTTGTTCAAACCAGGGTTTAATGGTTGACCTTATAGGTACTTCCAGCTTTCCAGATACTTGGTGCACCTGGATTGTATAGAAACTCTGATCTGGGCCTGAGTTTTTTCATCAAAATGCACCCCATGCAATTCTGCATTACGGACCAGTCTCCTCTGAGTGGTCCTGCACTGATTGGGGGGTGGATTGGCTATCCTTGCTCTGTCCCAGTGTTCTCCCAGTGGGCTCATCTGCCCCACTGCCTGGGCTCCAAACACTTCCCATGGGACGGGCCTGCGCTGTTCCCTTGTGATGACTCACCAGCCTCTGAGTGGCTCCCCTTTTTCAGCTGTTCTGGCTCCTCGCTCCTGCATGGGTCACTGTTAGTGGTCTTGCTGTCCTGGGGGCCACCAAAGTCCTCTTCTCCCCTTCTGCCTCCAAGTAATTCCATCCAAA
Organism: Galeopterus variegatus; assembly: GCF_000696425.1. Lineage (NCBI taxonomy): Eukaryota > Metazoa > Chordata > Mammalia > Dermoptera > Cynocephalidae > Galeopterus > Galeopterus variegatus. Next base: position 536,568 of record NW_007726945.1, on the reverse strand, counting down.
GGGCACAGCTGGGGCTTCTGTCAGCTCCTGCTCCATGGGCTCCAGCATTAAAGCGGCCACGGCCCAAAACACTGAGAGCAGTTTTTTCTTTCTCTCTTCGTGGTTTCTCCTGCCTTCATGAGTTCCATAGGTCTCTCCTCCTCTTCACGTGAGCTCCAGCAGCCCCAGCTTGGCTGATGTTACATTTTTATAGTTGTAATTTCATTGATTTGTGGGAGAGAGTGATGCTGGGGTCCGTCTATTCCACCATCTTGACCGGAAGTCCAGTCTGTGTCTTTTGAATGAGAAATTTAAGCCATTTACATTAAGGGTTGTTATTGACAAGTATTATTTTACTCTTGTCATTCTATTTCTTTTTGTTTAGATGTTTTAAATATTTTTTGTTCCTTTCTCCCCCTTTTATTTTTCATCTTCAACTTTAGCTGGATTTTTGAGGTGACATAATTTAGCTTCTTTCTCTTTCTCATTTGAATTTTTGTTTTAATGGGGAGTTTTCTCTTTCTTGTGTATCTGTGACAGTGATTATCATTTTTCAGATTCCAGATGCAGTACTCCTTTGAGAATTTCTTGCAGTGCTGGTTGTGTGGTCTTAACCTCCCACAATTTTTGTTTCTCTAGAAAATGCACTATATCTTCCTCATTTCTGAAAGATAACCTTGATGGATATAGTATTCTTGGCTGAAAATTTTTCTCTGTTAGTATTATGAACATATCATTACATTTTGTTCTGGCTTGTAAGGTTTTAGTTGAGAAGTCTGCTGTTAGTCTGATAGGGGCACCCTTGTAGATGACTTGATGCATTTCTCTTGCTGCTTTTAGAATCTCTCTTTGTCTTTGAACTTTGCCAGTTTGAGTATAATGCTTCTTGGAGAGGATCTTTTTGGATTGAATCTGTTGGGGGATTTTGGGCTTCCTGAACCTGAAGGTCTTTGTCTCTCCCAAGACCTGGGAAATTTCTGTTATTATTTTCTTGAAGAGGTTTCTGATGGCTTTTCCTTTCTTTTTTTTCCTCCCCTTCTGGAATACCCATGATTTGAATGTTTTTGCACTTGAAGTTATCTACTAGTTCTCTTAAATTTTCTTCATTTATTAAAAATTCTTTTTTTCGGGCCGGCCTGGTGGCGCACTGCTACAGTGCGCCGCTTGGGAGCGTGGCAGCGCTCCCACCGAGTGTTCGGATCCCACATACAGACC
>NW_007726945.1:518704-535004 GCF_000696425.1 Galeopterus variegatus | reverse complement strand
AAAAAAAAATTCTTTTTTTCCTTTTTTTCTTTTGTCTGCCTGCGTTATTTCAAAAAGGCCATCTTCAAGATCTGAAATTCTTTCTTCTGCTTGCTCTAGCCTGCTATTCAAACTCTCTGTTGTGTTTTATATTTCACTGAGTGAATCATTCAGTTCTAGGAGTTCTGCTACATTCTTTTTTAAGGTGTTAACCTTTTTGTAAATTTCCTACTTCATATCTTGGATATTTTTTCGTGTTTCATTGTGTTCTCTAAATTAGTCTTCTCTCATCTTTTTGAATTTTCTTAAGATCATTGCTAAGAATTCCTTTTCAGACATTTCAAGTTTTTCCTACCCTGTGGTATCTAGTACTTGAGAATTACTGTATTCCTTTGGTGGTATAATATTTTCTTCTTTATTTGCAGTTCTAGTATTTTTTCATTGATGTTTGGTCATCTGCTGGATACTTGTTTCTTCTATTACTCTGCAGTGGGCTGTGGTGATAAAGACTTTCTCCTCTATTTGTAGAATCTATGGTGACTCCTCTCTTATCAGTGCAGTCAAGTTGGAGGGAGGCTGCCTGTAGGGTGGCCTTGTCTGATACTTTGGTGGTGAGCTGTCTTTATGGTGGCAGTGGGTGAGGCAGTGGCAGTGGTAGACCATCTTGGTTCTGGCTAGGGCCATGGGCAGGCCTCCCTGGGGGTTGGGTCTGGACCCATGGTGGCATGCATGACAGTCCTCAGCTCAAGTCCTGGTTGAGCTGTGGTTGGGCTTCTCTGGGGCTTGGGTGTGGGCCCAGGGCAGTGGCATGCAAGAAGGCACTCACCTCAGCTCCTGCTCGGGCAGTGGATGGGCCTCTCAAGGTCTTGGGTGTGGGCCTGGTTTGGCAGCATGTGAGACAGTGCTCACATCAGCTTTTGGTTTCTGGCTCGAAGGTTTTTATTAATAAAAGTAAAATGCATCATTTTATTAATTTTGTGGCTCTGACAAGATTTTATGCCATTGTTTGGGGGGGGGGTTGTACAATTTTTTTTTAAGTAATGTTATAAGTAATACCCTCAAAAAAGTAACCATCAGGTGAATACTATTCAAGGCCTCTGTGTATCCACATGAATGCAAACTCTAAATGTGCTGTGGAACAGAGGCACGTGCTAGTGTGAGAGTAAACTAAAGGGATACCATACTTTGTATACTTCCCAAATCTGACCATGAGATAAAAAATTGGATTCACGAAGTTTATTAGGAAATTCATCCCAGGAGCATACATGAGATAGTAAGAAAAGTAATCTAGGAAAGGGATTCTTTTCATCACTGAGGTATCTTGGAGGACAACTGAAATTCATTCCTGCTAGACACACTTTACATTTTAAAGGATTCAATGGAACACATGTCAGAATTGTCTCACCAAAATATGGGGAAGCCAGAGCATCTAACCTCTGGTTCTTTTTTTTCACTGGTGAGGTTTTCCTCTGGGGCATAGAACTCTAGGAAACTCTAGTTTGGCCAGCTCATGAGCTAAAAAGCTCCAGGGTACCCAAACAAGCATTCACGCAAGGAAACTGATGCAGCAACATGGGATGGGAAGAGGTCAGAATGCACAGAAAATGTCCAACTCGGCTGCAGGTAAACTCAGAGGAGGACAAGATTGTACCTTAACAATATATATTACAGGGAGTTTTGACCTAGTCAAGAAGACCAGGAAAGGAGTCCCCAAAAGAGAAATATTGAAGGCAATAAGGACATTCATTTTTACAAAAAAAGCAATGAAACTCATTAAAATGTTTTAATTGTGGGTTGCAGCAAAGAAAATGTATTTTTTCACATAGCATGACTTAAAATCACCAACTTTTATTTATTTATTTATTTTTTCTTTTTGTCTTTTTCCGTGTCCGGCAACGGATCGCAACCCTCAGTGTCGCCCCCGCACCGGACCGGGACCAGCAACGGGATCACAACTCTCGGTGTTGCTCCCATGCCTTGCTCAGCCAGTGAGCGGGAACCGGTCTGTATGTGGGATCCGAACCCTCGGCGGGAGCACCGCTGCGCTTCCCAAGCGGTGCACTATAGCACTGCGCCACCGGGCCAGCCCCACCAACTTTTTTTTAAAAAAGAAAATAATCAAAATGTTCAATTACAGGGGAAAAATTAAATTACTCATGATGAAAAGCTTTCTGGCATTTAGAAATAATAATAAACAAATAGTCATTGACAGAAGTATGTTAATGACAAAAAGCATATTTTGGACTTCTGGTTTCTGGTCTTGCATGTAATGAGCTTGGAAAACACCAGCATGTCCTAACAAGTGAAAAGCTGAGCAAACTGAACAATCGACAATCCTTCTACATCAGAGAAGTGAGGTCACAGGGAAAATCACTGCTGCCCAAATTGGAGAGACAGGCAAATATATAGCGTCACATGCAAACAGAACAGAAATTCTAGGCAAAAATATCTAAGGCAACCAGAGCAGAAAAAATCTATGTAATATAGCACTTGCATACAAAAACCTGAACTGTAATTGATGATTTGCTAGGGGATTGGTATGGACAAGTATGAGATAAAAAAGACAGCGGCTACTCAGTCACAGGGGGTGCCCTACACTTTCATGAGTTCTATCTCCAGTACCCCTACCAGNCTGTATTCCTTTGGTGGTATAATATTTTCTTCTTTATTTGCAGTTCTAGTATTTTTTCATTTATGTTTGGTCATCTGTTGGATACTTGTTTCTTCTATTACTCTGCAGTGGACTGTGGTGATAAAGACTTTATCCTCTATTTGTAGAATCTATGGTGACTCCTCTCTTATCAGTGCAGTCAAGTTGGAGGGAGGCTGCCTGTAGGGTGGCCTTGTCTGATAATTTGGTGGTGAGCAGTCTTTATGGTGGCAGTGGGTGAGGCAGTGGCAGTGGTAGACCATCTTGGTTCTGGCTAGGGCCATGGGCAGGCCTCTCTGGGGGTTGGGTCTGGGCCCATGGTGGCATGCATGACAGTCCTCAGCTCAAGTCCTGGTTGGGCTGTGGTTGGGCCTCTCTGGGGCTTGGGTGTGGGCCCAGGGCAGTGGCATGCAAGAAGGCACTCACCTCAGCTCCTGCTCAGGCAGTGGGTGGGCCTCTCAAGGTCTTGGGTGTGGGCCTGGTTTGGCAGCATGTAAGACAGTGCTTTGGTTTCTGGCTAGAAGGTTTTATTAATAAAAGTAAAATGCATCATTTTATTAATTTTGTGGCTCTGACAAGATTTTATGCCATTGTTTTGGGGGTTTTTTGTACAATTTTTTTTTAAGTAATGTTATAAATGACACCCTCAAAAAAGTAACCATCAGGTGAATACTATTCAAGGTCTCTGTGTATCCACATGAATGCAAACTCTAAATGTGCTGTGAAACATAGGCACATGCTAGTGTGAGAGTAAACTAAAGGGATACCATACTTTGTATACTTCCCAAATTTGACCATGAGATAAAAAATTGGATTCACGAAGTTTATTAGGAAATTCATCCCAGGAGCATACATGAGATACTAAGAAAAGTAATCTAGGAAAGGGATTCTTTTCATCACTGAGGTTTCTTGGGGGGGCAACTGAAATTCATTCCTGCTAGACACACTTTACATTTTAAAGGATTCAATGGAACCAGTGTCAGAATTGTCTCACCAAAATATGGGGAAGCCAGAGCATCTAACCTCTGGTTCTTTTTTTTCACTGGTGAGGTTTTCCTCTGGGGCATAGAACTCTAGGAAACTCTACTTTGGCCAGCTCATGAGCTAAAAAGCTCGAAGGGTACTCAAATAAGCATTCACGCAAGGAAACTGATGCAGCAACATGGGATGGGAAGAGGTCAGAATGCACAGAAAATGTCCACCTCGGCTGCAGGTAAACTCAGAGGAGGACAAGATTGTACCTTAACAATATATATTACAGGGAGTTTTGACGTAGTCAAGAAGACCAGGAAAGGAGTCCCCAAAAGAGAAATATTGAAGGCAATAAGGACATTCATTTTTTACAAAAAAAGCAATGAAACTCATTAAAATGTTGTAATTGTGGGTTGCAGTGAAGAAAATGTATTTTTTCACATAGCATGACTTAAAATCACCAACTTTTTTTTAAAAAAGAAAATAATCAAAATGTTCAATTACGGGGGAAAATTAAATTACTCATGATGAAAAGCTTTCTGGCCTTTAGAAATAATAATAAACAAATAGTCATTGACAGAAGTATGTTAATGACAAAAAGCATATTTTGGACTTCTGGTTTCTGGTCTTGCATGTAATGAGCTTGGAAAACACCAGCATGTCCTAACAAGTGAAAAGCTGAGCAAACTGAACAATCGACAATCCTTCTACATCAGAGAAGTGAGGTCACAGGGAAAATCACTGCCACCCAAATTGGAGAGACAGGCAAATATATAGCGTCACATGCAAACAGAACAGAAATTCTAGGCAAAAATATCTAAAGCAACCACAGCAGAAAAAATCTATGTAATATAGCACTTGCATACAAAAACCTGAACTGTAATTGATGATTTGCTAGAGGATCGGTATGGACAAGTATGAGATAAAAACGACAGTGACTACTCAGTCACAGGGGGTGCCCTACACTTTCATGAGTTCTATCTCCAGTACCCCTACCAGGTTCTCACAGTGAATAATTAAAAGAAAAATCCCCTAGGGATTCCAACAGGAGAAGGGGAAAAGAAAACATTTTGAAATATGCCAGGGCATTCTGTTCTTAAAAAAGGCCTACACTCAAGAGAAACTGTTTTACCAGAGCCTAACCCACCAGATTTTTTTCATAGCTAACTCACGAGGGGGTAGGGAAGTTACCTAAAGGGAAAAATACTTAGACACACTTGTGACGTTCATAGCCCAGGGACACAGGCTCACCAAAAGTCTAAGTCCTAATTATAGGACTGTAGAATGCTTTCCCTCCCTCCAGCCCTCCCTCCACAAAAATGAAAACACAACATACCAAAATTAATGGAATGAAGGAAAACATTACTAAGAGGGCAGTTGACAGTAATAAACACATCTACTAAAAAAGAAGAAAGATTTTAAATAAACAATATAACTTTACACTTCAAGGAACTCTCCCAGACACATTTATGAGGCCAGGATCACCTTGAAACCAAAACCAGAAAAAGGCACCGCAAGAAAAGAAAACTAAAAGCCTAGATCTTTGAGGGGTATGGATGCAAACATTCTGAACAAAGTACCAGCAAACTGAATTCAACAGCACATTTAGAGGATCATAAATCTTGGCTAAGTGGGATTTAGCCTTGAGATGCAAGGATGGTTTAACATACGAAAATCAGTTAAGGTGATACACCACACTGACAGAATAAAGGATAAAAATCACATGGTCTTCTCAATAGATACAAAAAAACCCGCATTCCTCTTCGACTCTTCTTTATTGTGGTAAGAACACTTAACATGAGATTTACCCTCTTAATAATTAGTGAAGGGAAACAAAACCTTTTATTCTTCTCATTCTTAATTGAGCTAACAGCAGTCTGTTTATAATAATATAGCAATGTATTCCCTTATGTATGTTTATGCATACATCTCGTGTGTGTGCATATATATAGATGTGCTTGTGTATACATATGTTTATATATATACAAACTTATATATGCATACACACATGCGAGTGCACATTTATATACATATATACATACATCTATGAACTTAAATATGCTTATATATAAGCCAAGTGAATAACAGCCATGATACAAGGGATGAGAGGAAGGAATTAAGATTATTTTGATATTGTAAGAAATGTACTCTACCTGTGAAGTGATATAATGGTATTTGAAGTGGCTTGCATTAGTTGTAAATATGTACTGTAAAGTCTAGGAAAACTACTAAAAAAGAATAGGACAAAAAAGAAAGGAAAATGATATGCTACGAAAAGAGAAAAAAGGAATCTGATCAAATGCTCAATTAAAACCAGAAAAGGCAGAAAAAAACTGCAAGACAAAAATAGGAACAAAGAACATGGACAACAAAGATAAAATATTAACAAATATGGTAGATATTAATCCAAATATGTCAATAGTCACTTTGCACGTCAGTGGTCCAAATGCAACAATTAAAAGTTAGAAATTGTCAGAGTGCGTCAAAAAAGAAGACTCAGCTATATGTTGTCTACAGAAAAACCCACTTTAAATATAAAGAATGATCAGTGTATATTTGGAATAAATTCCCGTGGTCATGGCATGTAATTATATTTATGCATATATTTTCTTGTAATGTCTTTGCTTAGTTTTGGTATTAGAGTAATGTTGGCCTCATAGAGTGAGTTATGAAGAATTCCCTCTGTTTCTATCTTCCAGAAGAGATTATAGAGAATAGGTACAATTTCCTGCTTAAATGTATGGTATGCTCTGTTATTAGGCACATACACTTTACTCATCATTAGGTCTTCTTGGGGAATTAACCTCTTCATCATTATGTAATGCACCTCTTTATTCCTCATATCTCTCCTTGCTTCAAAGTCTTTGTCTGAAATCAATATAGCTACTCCTGTTTTCTTTTGTTAGTGTTAGCATGGTATGTCTTTCTCAGTCCAATTACTTTTGATCTATATTTGTCTTTATATTGGATTAATGTAGTGTTTAAATACAAAGACTCAAGACAGACTGTTCAGGTTATACCTCATGGTGCTCCTTTCCAGCAGTTTATATGACCTCCTGCCTCAAGATTCTTTATCTGTAAAATAGTAATAAAAATAAAATCTACCTCACATTGTACTTGAGAGTATTAAATGGTTTAATAAATATAAAAAGCTCTTAGAATCATGCTTGTACATAGTAAGGTGCTCTATTAATTTTAGCCACTGCTTTTAAGGAGGCAGAGTTGGGGATGAAGTGGAAAATCAGGATAATTTAGGAAGAGTAGCCAGGGCTAACTGATAGATTTGGTTTTGGGCATAAGTGATACAGGATGTACTCAGTTTACCTGTGTTGGGGTTTCAGGACATGCCTCTCGGTTTCCAGCCACTTCCTGAGGTCTCAAGCCCCCTCCTCTGAGCTCTCCCTGGGAGGAAATCTACTGTTTTAGCACCAAAACGAGGAAAAGGAGGCAACAGGGGACTGGCTTATACAGTCTAGTGACTGGGCATGCTCAATAGGCAGCACAGAACATTCTGGTGCATATAGCTGGGAACAACCCTCTTAATTGAATATTCGTTATATAGAGAAACTATAAAAGCCAAATCCCAGCTGAAGGTGGGGTTGTTGCTGCTCACTTTCCTGGAGGCAGCCTGCACTTTGCTGGCTGAGGTGTGTGTATTTTACTTTGCATCTAGCTTACTTTCAGAAAGCACCTGCTCATTCTCTTGAGCCAGCCTGCACTTACCACTGAACTTTAAGTATGTTTTTCTGACTTTGTGTTAGACTAGATGACTGCACTGAACTTATTTTTGCGATAAACTCGGTGTGGGCCCTCCCTCTGTGGAACCTGTATTTCTTATCTATTTCATTAAACTTGTTCTCACTTTCTACTGTGACTCTGCCCTTGAATTCTTTCCTGTGGTGGAGTCAAGTCCTGATAATACGTCTAGGTGAGTAACTTGTTCTCACTTTCTACTGTGACTCTGCCCTTGAATTCTTTCCTGTGGTGGAGTCAAGACCTGATCGGACGAAGCTGACTATCAGGCCCCTTGGACCCTACCTCTAACATCATAGAGAGCAAGTTTCAAGAAAGATTTTTGTGTTGTACCTTAAATAATAGGATAGCAAGTGGTATCATCTACTGAGGCAGCAAAAACAGGAAGAAAACATGGCTTGAGAGGAAAAAAACCTGAGTGTGATTAGAACATCTTAGATCTGAATTGAGTTTAAGATATCGAAGAGGAAATACCAGGTAAGCAATTGAATAGAGGTTTGGCACTCAGATGATAGATCTGGGCTAGAAATAGAAAACTGTGGGCCATCTGGATAAAAGTGGGAATTGAAAAGGAAGGTGTGGATGGACAGACTACAGAAAGAGAATAGAATATTGCATATTACAAAGAAATGCTAATAGTACATAGAATTGAGTTTAGGCAAAACTAGGAAGTAAGAAAAAGTTTGAATTTTAAAGTACTTTTTCCTTTTTCACAAGAATTTTTTTTTATTTCTTTTTCTTGCTCAGTGTCCCTACATAGAATTTCTGGTATAATGGTGAATAGCAATGGTGAAAGCATGCATTTTTGTCTTATTCCTTATATTAGAGGGAATGTTTTCAGTTTTTTGTCTTTGAGTATGTTAGTTATTTTTTTTCATAAATGCACTCTGACTCTATTTTTGATATTCAACTGTTGATAGCTTCCAGGCTCCATCTCTGCCCCTTTCCCTTCGGCCCCACATCAGGGCAAGATGGTAATGCAATCCAGTACTCCTTTTTGTGGTACTGGCAGGTAGTTCAAACCATGCAATCCCTGATACATGCACAGGAAACCTCACTCCAGCCCAGCCCCATACCCATAACAAAAGCAAAACCAGTCTCCTTTCTTTGTTCTGTCAAGTAATTTTTGTACCTGCTTTGGAGCGTTCCCAGCTCTCCACAGAAAGCTCTAATAGGTGAGTAATACACAATTTTATACCCTTTTGGTATGTGTGACATCACCCGTCTCAACATCTCAACTAAATGTTGGGTGGGAGTTAATACCACCTCTGCAAGATGACCACAATACCTAGATATCACTATAAGACAAGAAAAAGAAATAAAATAATAAAAATGAAATGAAAAGGATGTAATGGCTACTACAGAGAAGATAGAGAAGGTACTAAGAAAATTAGAAATTTAAAAGTAAGATGTTATGCATGCCCAACAATAACAAATCAAGGCACAGGGTAAGGAAAATCATCAATAGTCACATCTAGCCCAGAATCCATTTAAAATTAGAATCTTTTGGGTTTTCTAAAAATAAAAATCATGTTATCTGTGAACAGAGACAATTTGATTTTCTCTTTACTTGTTTGAATGCCCCTTATTTCTTTCTCTTGTATAATTGCTCTGGCAAGTACAATCCCACTCCTGGGGATATATCCAGAGGATTGGAAAACATCAGGTTGAAGGGAGACCTGCACTCCCATATTTACTGCAGCTCTATTTACAATGGCTAAGGAATGGAACCAACCTAAATGTCCATCGATAGATGACTGGATAAGGAAACTGTGGTATATATACACAATGGAATACTACTCAGCCATAAAAAAGAGTGAAAGTCTATCATTTGCAGCAACATGGATGAGTCTGGAGAAAATTATTCTAAGTGAAACAACCCAGGTACAGAAAGAGAAATACCACATGTTCTTACTCATAACTGGGAGCTGAATCCATAAATAAACAAATGAACAACAAAGAGAGACAGAGAGGAAAAAAAAAAGAAAAAACAATCACAGTGATATATTGAACTTTGAGAAAACTAGAGGTGGAATCAGGGGGAGAGGGAGGAAAATGATTGCGTTTTATAGTGATGAATAAGCTAACTATACTGCTCTAACCACCACATGTTGTACACAACTATTGAAAATCAGTGTTGTACCCCACATGTATGTATAATAAAAAAATAATAATATATTAATAAATAAAATAAAATAAACATTTAGAAAACCTCATTTTTAGTCTGGGCATTAATACTACTATTTATTTTTAAATACCTGTTGAAAATGAAATCACCACAAGTCCAAATCTCAAAGTGATAATTTTCATTTTGGGTTTGAGCTAATTGTCCATTAGAATGTAATCAAACAAATAAAAATTTTATTTTATAATTTATTATAATTTATTAAATTATGAGAAATTTCAAAGGATGAGGGAATTTTACATGGTAAAAATACCATCTCTATTTCTACTAATCAATAAAGATTTTCATCTGATTCCATTAAAGTTTTCCGACAAGAGAAACTTTAACATTTATGGCCTTATATGTAATTAAACAGGAATATAATTTTGTAGATTGGTGTTTAATGAAAGCTTCCATCCAAGTAGTGACTGGCCTCACTCCCTGGTCCAATCAATGCACAGAACCTCTACTTCCTTCCATAGTTCTTCCATGCATCATAAGTTCTAGTTTCTGGTAAAGCCAAGGATTCTTTTATCTATTGGGCAGGGTAAAAACACAAAGTTGCTTTGGCCCTGCTCTGACCCAGTATCCCATTTCCAAGAAGTGTGCTCTTGTCTTGCTCATTGCATCTAAGCTTGAATCTGAGTGTCTCTGAGACTGATCTGCTTCCTGCTTACTTCTAGGAATGTACATTCTGCCCTGGAATCCAATGCCTATGGTTAGTCATAAATATTTGCTTCCACATACTGCATATGCTAACATGTAATGTACTGGTTAAAAGTAAAGACTTCACAAATATCACAAAAAGCAACATTAATTAATTTAATGACAAGTCTAAATAATATGCACATTAATTTTTTTGATCATACAAGTTTGAAAAGCCAGTACAGACCAAGCAAAAGTGCTATATTAATGTAACAAAAGATTAGTATCCTAAATATAAAATATTTTATTAATTAATAGGGAAGAGACAATTTGATGAAAAAATAAACAAGGAATTATGGACAATCAATTAGGGAGAAAAATACAAATGGACAATAAAATTAAAGAGTGGCTCAAACTTGCTAGTACTTAGACAAATGTTAATTAAAACAAGATGCTATTTTGCACCAATCAAATTAGCAAAAAATGTTTAATAAAACATAGTATTAGTGAGAATGAGATGAAATGGATATTATGGTGAAATATAAATTGTTATCAATCTTTGGAGGGTAATTGAGAGTACTTAGCAAAACTAAAAATATGCATACTTGAGTATAATGACTCTCAAGCATGGGCAAGTTCATCTCCCAGAGGACTCTGGGAAATTGCTAGAGACATTTTTGGTTTTCATAACTGTGGTGTGCTACTATCATCTAAGAGTAGAGGCCCAGGATGCTGCTAGATATCAAACAATGAACAGGAAAGCATCCAAAAATGATAAACTATCAGGCCCAACACATCAGTAGTGCCAGACAAAGTGAGAAACCCTAGTTTAATGCACAGCATTTCTGTGTCTCTCTTTCTCTCTTACCTCTGTGAAAACACACATAGCCATAAGGAAATATGTACAAGAATTTTTAACATCTGTATTGAGATATATTTTACATGCTGTAAAATTTACCCACTTAAAGTTAGAATTCAATATGTTAGTATACTAATAGATGTGCAACACTCATCACATTCTAAGTTTAGAACTTTTATGTAATCCCCAAAAGAAGCAGTGTACACTTTAGCAGTCACTCCCCCTTTCTCAAGTCTTCTAGCCATATGCAACCACTAATCTTCCTTTCAGTTTCTATAGATTTGCCTATTCTGGACATTTCATATAAATGGCATCATACAATGTATGGTATTTTATAATGGGCTTCTTTCACTTGTTGAGGAGTGTACCTCAACACAATAAAGGCCATAGATGACAAGCCCACAACTAACATCATGCACAGTGGCAAAAAGCTGAAACTTTCTGTCTAATTATCAGGATGAAGACAAGGTTACCTATTCTTGCCACTTTTACTCAATAATACAGGACCAGAAGTCCTAGCTAGAGCAATTAAGCAAGGGAAAAAAAAATAAAAAGCATCCAAATCAGAAAGAAAGAAGTAAAATTGTCTCCGCAGATAAAAAAAATAAAAAGCATCCAAATCAGAAAGAAAGAAGTAAAATTGTCTACGCAGATGACATGATTTTATATATAAGAAATCCTAAATCTCTAAAAAATAGCTTTAACTAATAAACAAATTTATTAATTAAGCAAGGGAAAAAAAAATAAAAAGCATCCAAATCAGAAAGAAAGAAGTAAAATTGTCTCCGCAGATGACATGATTTTATATATAAGAAATCCTAAATCTCTAAAAAATAGCTTTAACTAATAAACAAATTTATTGAAGTGTCATGATACAAAATCAGCATACAAAATCAATTGTGTTTCTATTCAGTAATAATGAAAAAAAATTGAAAAAGATATTTTCTATAAAAACCTATTTACAATAACATTGGAAAATACTTAGGAATAAATATAACCAAAACCATTAAAGATATGTACAGTATCTGGAACAGAATAAAGAGCCCCAAAATAAATCCATGCATTTATGGTCAAATGATCTCTGACAAAATTGTAAAGAACACACAATGGGGAAAGAACAGTCTCTTCAATCAATAATGTTGGGAAAACTGTATATCCACATGCAGAAGAATGAAATTGGACCCTATATCACACCCTATATAAAAATCAAGTTAAAATCTATTAAAGACTGAAATGTAACACCTGAAACTGTAAAATTTCTAGAAGAAAACATACGAAAAAGCTTCTTGACACTTAAATATGACACCAAAAGCACAGGCAACAAAAGCAAATACACATGTGATTACATCAAACTAAATGTTTCTGCACAACAAAGTAAATAGAATGAAGAGACAATCTACAGAATAGGAGGAAATATTTGCAAACCATACATATGATAAGGAGTTAATATTCAAAATATGCAAGGAACTCACACAACTCATTGGGGAGAAAACAAATAACCCTACTGAAAAATGGCGGGCAAAAGACCTGAATAAACATTTCGCCAAAGAAAACATATGAACGGCCACCAGGTGTGTGAAAAAGTGTTCAAAGTGATCTCTAAATATCAGAGAGATGCAAATCAAAACCACAACGAAATACCACCTTACTCCTGTTAGAATGGCTGTTATTAAAAAGATAAAAGATAAGTATTGTCAAGGATGTGGATAAAAGGGAACTTTTGTACATGGTTGGAGGGACTGTAAATTGGTACAGCCATTATGGAAAACAGTATGCAAGTTCTTCAGAAAAATTAAAATAGAACTACGATATTATCCAGCAATTGCACTTCTGGATATATATCTAAAGGAACTGAAATCTGAATCTCACAAAGATATCTGCACTTTCATGTTCATTGCAGCATTATTCACAATAGCCAAGGTATGGAAGCAACTTAAGTGTCCATCACCATATGAATGGAAAAAGAAAATATGATATATGAGTACACATGCACACACAATGTATTATTCTTCAGTCTTAAGAAAGAAAGAAATCCTACCATATGTGACAGCATGGGTGAACCTGTAGGATATTATGCTAAATTAAGTAAGCCAGGAACAGAAAGATAAATGCTGTGTGATGTCACTTATATGTGGACTCTAAAAAAGTCAAATTCATAGAAGCAGAGTAGAATGGTGGTTGCCAGGCACTGGAAGATGCAAGAAATGGGAAGATGTTGGTAAAAGGGTACAAAGTTTCAGTTATATAGGATGAATACATTTTGGAGGTCTAATGCACACCGTGGTGACTTTAGTTAATAATACTGTATTATACACTTGAAATTTGCTGAAAGACTAGAGCTTAAATGTTCTCACCATGCACACAAAAAAGGTAACTATGTGAGATGATGGATATGTTAAGGAGCTTCATTGTGGTAATTACTTCACAATGTATGTGCATATCAAAACATCACATTGTGCACGTAAATATATATGATTTTTATTTGTCAATTATATCAATAAAGCTGCGGAAAAAAAACTGAAAGAACTCAAAATAAGAAGTGAAAGAGTCTGAGGGAATCATGAATCATAAGGGAAGTCTAAAAGAAAACATAATTAGTGGGGTAAACCTCCAAACAGGGAAAAATATTCTGCATTATAGTCCACAGCAATGCTTTTTTCAAATAGAGACTTATCTACTAGATGATTCACATCATGGAACTGTATGTTTCCCTTGATCCTCTTAATTCAAATATACAATTATTTTAGGACACAAATTTATTTTTGGTCATCTAGTAACACATAATTACTTCAGACAGTGAAAATAAACATTTTTAATGAATAAAGGTAAAATATTGTCTAGCACAGTTGCTTTGCATTACCTAGAGTTTGGTGACTCAAAGCAGACATTTTCTACCTACTCTACAGTTTTTTTCTTTAATACAGAAAAAGTAGATTATAAGTTTACTTTCTTTAGGTGATCACAGAAGGTGTTAACTTTGATAGCTAAAGAGAAAACCAATTCAAACTTCAAAATTACTGTGACATTTCTCCACTTAGGCTACTCTTCTGCATATCAGGTGAGTTGGCATCCAAGCAAAATTCAAATGGGCACCTTAAGTATCAGTATCTTTAGTAAATGAAGCAAAATCACAGAAGGTGAGCAATGGCAGAGCAAAGATGCAATAATGTCTTATTAAGGATCATTTTTCTTGATTCAAACAATCTTCTACAATCAGTATGACTTACGTAGGAAAATTTTTGCAAAATGATTGTAAACATATACTGAAGACACATTTATTTGCCTCAAATACAGAAAAGAAATTTTTCAGTCCTATGTCAGACACTGCTAGGTTTTAACCTCTCTCTGTAGGTGGGGTCAGGTGATCCCCAGTGCATTATCTACAGCAAGATATCTAAAGCTGGTCTTGCCCTCAGAACAAAGGTACTTGAAGAACACAAGTTCATACTTACAAGATATTAAGCCAGTTTTGTTGCCTATTTGACCCTGTCTATCTCCAGTGCTGCCTTCTTCCCTGGTTAAGTTCCAGTTTTAGCTCAATTCTTGTCACTAAATGTCTGGTTTATGTTTTATGTCTCAGCTCTATGTCTTAGCAGCCTGACTGACTCCCTGCTTTACTGTCAATGACCTCTTTCGAGAACGTAAGATTCTAACCCGTACAATCTGGTTAAAGCCTAGTGTCCTCCATCTGACAAAAGACCTTGGAGATACTGCATACAAATAGCTAGCTGATTGTTCCCGCCTTCTGAATTTCTACTGCTATGTACTCCTTCCTGCCCCAAACCCTCTGGGCACTCTGGACATCTTCAAATTGTCCCTCACCAGAATTTTGAAATGAAATTATGACTACTGAAATAGACCTGCTTATTAACACCCACAACTAGATTATTTGTTTATTCATTCATTCATTCATTCATACATCAATCTATCCATCCATCCATAAGTTAACTAATTTCTTCATCCATTCATTTATCAAACATTTAAAAATGCATCTTTGTGCCAGGAATTTTTTTGGGACATTGGGGAGAAGAAACTTGTAAGGCAATGGAGAGATTCTAGGAAGATCATAGCTATCTTTTTAAATGTTTTCGAGGATAGTAGTGCCATTAACAAAAACAGACTAGAAAATAAATTGATGTAAGGAAAAATAGTAAAATCTATTCAGAATATGAAGAATTTAAGGTGTCTTTAAAGCACATCTAGACCCTTGTTCCTCAAAGTATTATTTATGGATCAGCAGTATTGGCCTCAACTAGGAGTATTTAAAATGCAGACTCTCAAGCTTTTCTCCCTTGACCTACTTAACCAAAACCTTCATTCTAACCAGATTCCCAGGTAATTTTTAGGCACTCCAAAGTTTGAGAGATACTGATTTTCTAGACAATTTAGGTTGGGATGTTCAGGAAACATCCTAAAATAATGGTGTCAAACTCAGGAGATAAGGAAATGGAAGTCATTAACACGTGGACGGTAACTGACATCCTGTGTGTTTTAGATAACCTAAATGGAATGTGTGAAGTAAGAAGAAATACAATTGAAGATGAAATGCTATAGTTTCCTGCTTTCACCTGCCCTTGAATCTTCTTCCCTTATTAAAAGGAGAGGGGAGGAACAGAACATCATAAGGTCAACAATGATGAAGAAAAGCAAAAGCTTATATTTGATGAGGATGCAGACACCAAATCTAGATGGAATCAAACTCAATGTGAGAAACAGAACAAACACCACAAGACAAAAGATCTAAAAATACAGACAGGACTGTGGGAAAATTGGTTTTTGTTTGTTTGTGTTTTGTTTTGTTTTTCAGATGGTTCTCCCCAAGTGCCCAGGAAAAAAATAAATAAAAACAAAACAACAAAAAATCTCTTTCTAGCCAGCAGTAATGGTCACGCTCTGAACTAAAGAGTCTAGATTTGAGTGGACATCTCACTTATTTTTTCTTCCTCTTCAGCTGCCTTTCAGTAATATTTTAATATAATACAGTGAAGTTATTTTTATTGTTTTTATTCTCTCTAGAAGAGATTAGTTCTGCTACTTAACAGTTCTGTGACCTTGGATGAATTCCTTAACTTCTTTAATCTTCAATTTCTTCTTCTGTAGACTAGGTATACTAGAGTTTACACTGCAGGCGGCTGGATGGATTAAATGAAATAGTGACTGCAAGGTTCTTATCTCAGTGTCTGACACACAGTTAATAATTGCACAATCATATCCTTGAGTATGACTAATAACTATTGTTATTTACAACGAAAATTAATATAATCTCCATCTGTCATAG
>NW_007726945.1:518204-518457 GCF_000696425.1 Galeopterus variegatus | reverse complement strand
AGTATGACTAATAACTATTGTTATTTACAACGAAAATTAATATAATCTCCATCTGTCATAGTCAGTCTAAGTAGATCACAGTATATTTCTCACATTAGCACAAAGACAGTACTTTCTTGTATTCTAAGAACATTTGAAAGGAGTCTCTTTTTTTAAGAAAACTCAAAAGACGCTTTGTAAAAAAATATTTTGGCTTGTGGCAAAGAGGCTAAGAAAAGGCATGTCTTTTCTTCAGTATTAATCATATAAACAC
>NW_007726945.1:514947-516558 GCF_000696425.1 Galeopterus variegatus | reverse complement strand
GTTTTTATTCATTTACCCATGAATAGATACTCAAGGCTACTTCCACTTTTCTGCTACTGTGTATAATGCTACTATAAACGTGGGTGTAACTTTTCAAGATCCTGTTTTCAACTATTTTTGTTGTATACTCAGAAGTGGAATTGCTGGATCATACGGTAATTTTACTTTTAATTTTTGGAGTAACTGCCATACTGTTTTGAATAGAAGCTAAACCATTTTAAATTCCCACCAACTGTGCACAAGGGTTCTAATTTCTCCAAATTCTCACTGTGTTTTTTTCTGTTTGTTCCTGTTATAGTGGTCACCCAAATGTGTATTAGGTGATATCTCATTGTCTTTGTGTTTTCCTAGTGATTACTGATGTTGAGCATCTTTACATGTGCTATTGGCCATTAGTATATTTTCTGGGGAGAAATGTCTGTTCAAGTCCTTGGCCCATTTTTTAATTGGGTTGGTTTATTTTTTGGTTATTGAGTTATAGGAGTTTTAAAAAATATATTCTAGATATTGTCCCTTGTTTTTAAGTCCTGTTCTTAAGGTCTTTTTTCTCTATATTCTTTAATAACTACCCTATAATTTTTTTAATTCATATGGTATCTTCCTCTGTCTTTTCAATAGTCATATGCCTATATATAATATATTTGCTTTAAAATTGGGCAATCCTTAGTAACCTAGCTACCCAGTTTCTTTGATGATCCTCAGAGAAGTTTATAGAACCACAGAGAGTCAGAGCCAGGCCAGCTCTTCTCCAAATTCATTTTCTCTTCNGTCAAATCCCTTCTTGACAAAGTTTAGTACAATCACAGGATCAGGAGACAGCTTTTAGTTTAAGTTTTAACTGAAAATAAGTAGTGATAAATTCTGTAAGAAATGGCCTGCACTGTCAGCATGTTTGTCAAGGAGATCTACTCTCATAAACAACAAGTTTCAGAAAGAGATGAATTGCAGCCTAAAACAGCAGCCACATAATCACTGTAACATGGCAGAAACAAAGCAGTGTCAAGTGGGAAATAAATAACCCCAGACTTGGAGGTGAACCTGAGCTAATCACCAACCCATCTCCCCACCCCCAAGTAATCCCTCCTTTATACTGCAAAAACCTTCCTTTTAGCTTTAGCTTTTTGTTTTTGAAACTATTCTTTTTAATTCCCCCTAAATAAAACATATTTCTATGAAAGTGCCCTCCTCCAACATCCTCCCGACTCATGGCAGAAAGATGTGCATCTTTCTTGATCCCCCTGTTTGCTTCTTGCTCTCTATAGCATTCTCTTCTATGAAGTCCCCACTGTCTCTTCATATGATCTTCTCTCTTGTACCTGTTAAACAATAACTCCACATTCCCTCCTCCCCCAACCCCTGGAAACCACCACTTTCTGTCTGCAAGAATTTAATCATCCTAGGTTTCTTACATAAATGAAATCATACAGCATTTGCTTTTATTTTGTGACTGGCTTATTTCACTTAGTATAATGTCCTCAAGCTTCTTCCATGTCATAACATGTGTCAGAATTTCCTTCCTTTTTAAGGAAATATATAAGTATATAGCACATGTTTTTATTCATTTACCCATGAATAGATACTCAAGGCTACTTCCACTTTTCTGCTACTGTG
>NW_007726945.1:512630-513588 GCF_000696425.1 Galeopterus variegatus | reverse complement strand
TAATAATAATAACAAATATAATAAAATTTCAAATTCTGTTGGTGGTCAGAACAGAACAGAACTAATACATTTTCATTTCAGCACTCTATATTTATTAATGTAACCACGTTTAGGTGGAATTTTGGGGGTTTTTGGTGGGCTCTTTACAGTTAGACTAATAAATTCACCATCAGTTAAAACACTCACTATTTTGGATTTGTTATATAGTCAAGATGCAGACAAGCCACATTTTCCCCATCTTGTACTTATATAGTTGGTTTTCTGCACTTAAGTAGGAACTTAATATTTATTTCTATTAAATTTTCTCTAAATAGATTCAGTTAAATATCACAGTCTTCCAAGACCCTTTCGGATTATAATTCTGTCACGTAACACACTAGTAAATCCTTACTTTGCTATTGTCTGTAATTTTGGTAAATATGACTTTTTTTTTTTTTTGTCCCATGCACTGAACAGAATGTTCAGGCAGTGGCACAGAATCAAGGATGAAGGGCCTAGTGGCATGCCACTAGAAACCACTGGGCAGGCTGACATTAATTAATGCCATTTGGGGAAGGATCATCTACATAGTTACTTGTCAACCTAACTGCTGTTATACTTGGCCATCTTCCCTCTATCTTGACTATAAGAACATCATGAGAAATCTTGTTAAATTGCTTGTTGAAGCCCAGATACGTCATGCTTAATACATTTTTCTGACCATCTGTTTAGTAATCCTACTAAGGAAAGAATTGAACTATATGCGCCATGACTTGTTCTAAATGCATATACGCTGATTCCTAATGATAACTTCCTTTTTAAGTGCTCAAAACTATTCTTTTTATAATGTTTCCTAGAATCTTGATGGGATGAAGTCTGAGCCATTGGTCTATAGTTTGAGTGGCATGCTGTCCTTCTCTTTTTGAGAACAAGAATTTTAGGTAACTAATAGTAGTCAAGGAGATGATGAAGAGAATTA
>NW_007726945.1:505030-511267 GCF_000696425.1 Galeopterus variegatus | reverse complement strand
TGGAAAAAATGAATATTTTAAAGATACAGTGCAGAGAATTATATTGAAAAGGAAAACAGAAGGGACATAATTGTGAGAAGGGGAAAGAGAATTTAAACTTTCAAGAGAATGATAAACAGAGAATGGTGACAAGAAAAGAAGACACAGAAGGATATACACACAGAGTGTATATGAAACAAAAAGACTGCTCACCAAGTACTGGGGAGACCCAAAAGGAACAGAGAACCTGAGGCATGTGACAGTCCTCTCTTGTATTACATAGAGGAAGTTTAATGTATTCCTAACATAACTCATCAGAGTGAAAGAAGGATCCAAGTTAAGAGATTCACTACAGGTCAGGACCCATTCTTGGCAATTCGTATGTGTGTAACAAAACCAAGAAAGGGATATGGGGGCCAAGATGGTGGAGAAAGGCATGGTACTTGTGATTCACTCCAGTCCTCCCACCCCACCTCTACTGAAACCAATAGTGATTCCTCATATAGCACTTAATATTTACTTAATAGGAGGCCGTGCTGTTGATTCTTCATATGGACCAGGTTGTTTAATACAAGCATTAAGAGCTACTGTTATATTCATTTTGTTTATAGATAGATTGAAATTAAGAGAGATTACTTAATTTCTCCTCAGGTCATCCAGCTAGTAAGCGGTGAAAAAGACATATTATCTTATATATTGTTACTTTAGAGCCTATTTTCTTAGCCAAGAAGTTCTTAACCCAGAGTTACCCTACTTGATCTTCCACTATTGCTCTTGTTAAAAGTTAGGTATAGCTAAATGTAAGGTTGTAATACTTTTTTTTTCTAATTATGTAGACCTAAAAAATACTTAAAGGTAATTCAAGTATGAATTATCTGGAGATGAAGAGGTCACACTTAACCTTCCATTGAAAGGAACCATGAAACGCATTGTCAGAGCATACAGTCAAAAACAAAAAACAAATTTCCATATCAGTTAGGTATAACAGTATCTCAGGCTCAAGGGGCTCTTCTTCCTGTATGTAAAATGATAGAATGTGATTAGCCGAAGTCCTTGCGTTTGTGCACTGTTCTCCTCCTTAAGTGTAAGAGAATACAGAATACTTGGTGATGGAAACCCTGTTTCTTTGAATCCAATTCTGAACTGAGTCAGCTAACGTTTTTTCAAGCCTGACATTTTAAATGCTATTATAGTTGTTGTGGTTTAGGGGGAATTTGGCTACAGTAAAAGGTGCCCAAATGGAGTGGCCAGAGCAGGGTAGTGCTATTTGATGTTCTGAAGTGTGTAGATTGGGGTGAGTGCTGGGTCAGAAACCCAAGCAATGAAAGCTAGTTGGGCAAATTAAAGCCCGATCTCTTAACGAACATATGAGGAAAGATAGAAGGCCAAAACAGCACAAATGCCAAAGTCAGTTCTTTCATGATTTTCTGACATAAACTGTTTTATTACAAAATTCTTTAGAAAAATGATTCAATCTCATAAAAATGTTTGACCTTAGCTAATTGGAATAAAATTATGCTTATAATTTTATTTATAAGCCCAGTCATCTCTTTGGGCTTAACCAACGATGATCTACTCTTACTGGATTTCCTTTCATTCTGACATATACTCTAAAGTTTGGATTTCAACATGAGGCTAAGAATCTTTCTCTAGACTTTGGATCTAAAAAAGCGAACTGAATCATTTTCAACAACTATTTGTCTTTTCTAGGCAAAATCGTGGCCCCACATGGTTTCTGTAGGCCAGGAAATACTGAAAATACAGAATTTCCNGCAAAATCGTGGCCCCACATGGTTTCTGTAGGCCAGGAAATACTGAAAATACAGAATTTCCTGAAATATATGGCCATTTGGCTTTTAATTCTTTGCCAGAATTTAAACATGCTAAACATAGGGATGAGGGGCATGCAGAAAATAAAAAATAAATAACACAATCTTTAAAAACTAGGAAAGGGAAAATTGAATTCTTTTGGAGTACTGTTTTAAAAACTTAAAAAGAAATCAAGAGGGTAAATGTTTATGAGTAATCTCTGTTTTACACAATTTATATGGCTTATCCAAGTTACCATTCTGTAACACTGATGACTAAAACATTAAAGCACACATTTCCTAAATGAAATGGTGAAATGTATCACTAACATGTGTTTGAAATGTTTGACCAATTTTCTTGGTCCTCTTTGATGAGAAAGAGGTGGTCATTAGAGTATACTTCAAAATGGGATAAAAGTGATAATTGGATAAGACATTAACTATCTCTGCCAAATTGATATTGTCCTAAGCCTTAGATGAGAAAAGTCAAAAGTAGAATCTTGAACATTCCCAAGCATGTGCTACATCTCATCCTTTATTTTGTCTGTACCTGGAAGAGAGAGAGAATTGTAAGTAAAATTGTCTATAAAACAAGTATATAAAGGGCATATTCCTAGCAAAAATTTGGATAGCAGACAGGTGTGGCAGCACCACAAGAACAAGGAACCTGAGAGTGTTTAGATAAGGCCATGGGCTTTGGTCTAGACAGTGTAAAAAGCAATTTGGCAGTACCACATTTGACTTGGGACTTAGTTAAAATCCTGCAGTGGATGGTTCTAAAAATAAAAGTTCAGTTAAACCATCTGGCCTTTTAGTTATGCAAAATATAAAACAATTTGCCCGCTTTCCCTATTTCCATTATTCTACCTCTGATAACTTTGATTGCTAGATCTTATTTTTGGCATTCTTGTATCAGAATAAAGCAACTGAGCATGCTGATTCCTCCTCTATCAATAGACATTGATAGCAAAGCACTTCAAGGCATAATACATTGACAGCCACAAATAATTATCTTTTGGGAAAACACACACACACGCTAGACCAGATGATATTTTTATACTTCCTTCTACTATCACATAGTTCTATTTTTTGAAATGAGGTTATATATAGATGCAATTTAGTGCTCCAGTGGCTGGATTTTAAGGTTTTATAAACTATTGAACTATTATGTAACCTACTGAAATAATAAATCTTTTAAAATGGAAAATGGCCAATCACAAAGTGACAACAATACAGAGCAAGAAAATGAATTCAAGTAACATTCATATTTAATGAATATAAAACTCAATGGCTGTGGAACTGAATGCTAAATATAGTTAATCTAATTTACTGGATAGTCACCTTTTTCTTTAAAGCAATCCATTTTTCCTCAGAAAATTAAGTAAATATTACATGCATATTTTTAGAATGCAGTTTCCCTTTGTTAAATGCGACTGGAAAAACACACAAGTAAGGATTAACAAAATGAAACATGTAGTTTAAGAAACTAGTCTTTTTAATTTTAGTCATTTTTCATTTGCCTTGTCAAGTGTCTCTTGGCTCAAATATAAAAATATCTAATCTCAGTAATATTTGAAGAATTGTACATTTAAGCAATGAGACCACTTTAAAGCAATCAACTTGAAAAAAAGATTTAAAAGAATGTCAGCTTTTTAGTATTGCTGCAGCAAGGAAGAAATATGTGTACTTATACACTGTTGGTAAGAATTTAAAATAATAGGAAATTTTTGGAGTGTTATTTGACAATAAATATAAAAATATTTTAAAATATACTTACTCTTTGACCCAGCAAGTCCATGTCTAACAATTTATTGTAGTGACATACTTGGAATAGTGTACCAAAAAAAACCTAGGTATACACACACACACACACACACACACACACATCTTGTTGCAGTATGGCAGCAAGAAGGTAAATGATTTTATTACACACAGAGAGATATAACATGACAGCATTATTTATTTCAAAAAATTAGAAACAAGCTAAGTATAAATAAAATGTGGTTAAGTAATGTGTAACATATTCAAAGAATGGAATGGTAAGAAGCCAAGAAGTTATGTTAAACTT
Organism: Galeopterus variegatus; assembly: GCF_000696425.1. Lineage (NCBI taxonomy): Eukaryota > Metazoa > Chordata > Mammalia > Dermoptera > Cynocephalidae > Galeopterus > Galeopterus variegatus. The sequence continues at coordinate 507,412 of NW_007726945.1, read as the reverse complement.
ATTTTTATTTACTTTCCAATTTATTGATGATTATAGTATTAAGTGAAGGACATTTAAAACATTTCTGGGAGGAATAACAGTCTTTTCTGTTTTCTAACTCTGTGTGCGTGCGTGTGTGTGCGCGTGCGCATGTGTGTGTGCATGTGCGTGCGTGTGTGTGTGCGTGTGCGCATGTGTGTGTGCATGTGTGTGTGTGTGCGTGTGTGCGTGTGTGTGTGTGTGTGCACGTGTATGTGTGTAATGTGGCGGGAGAACAGAAGAAACAAGAATGGTAGAATGTTGAAGCAGAGTATTGAATACAGGAGATTACATCTTACTAATCTCTCTACTTTTGTTCATGTTTGAAAATTTTCATAGAGATTTTTTAAACAAGACCACACGCCCTTTTTTAATAGAAATATTTTGGGGTGGTGGGATTGTGGATGTTTATCCTCCATTTTTGCTGATCAGTGAACACATATTACTTAGTAGATTTTTTAAAAATAAAAATGAACATAAATCAAACACACAGAAAAATATGCTCTGCTTGTTGTTTCCCCAGCCCTGAGCTCCCTCCAAGTGTCGTTGACAACTCTACCTCCTCTTTCCAACCTACTTGTCCTTCAAAGTCAAGTTTTACCTAGGAATAAATGGATACAGTAGGTTGTGCCTCAGAAAACCTTTGGTGCAGCATCAGTCTCTTCGCTGTTTCTGAAGCATTAACACCTATTGCCTGTCTCCTGCTGTTCCAGTTTTTGTTATTACCCAGAACTGACACTTAAGTCCTGGCAATTTTCCATGTCTGAGTTCTTTCTTTCTCTTGTCTGAACACCAGTATTTATGGTTTGTTTTTATGTACACAATGGCATGCACATCTGCCTGCTCCTCTTCATCTTAATCAAACCCTACCCAACCTCTCAAATCTATCCTCCTACCTGGCTCTGACTTTCTGCTCTGGTCTTTGCCCTTTGTTTCCCTAAATTCATGGCATCATTTGGTTTTTCTCTTGCTAATTATCTTCACCCATCTGGTTTACAAGGCAAATTGTTCTGTCTCCTATCTAAACCAACCATCTCCACAGACTGCAAAATTCTGGGGCTACGTAAGTACCAATGAGACCAATCTTAGCAGAGGAAGTAAAATCAACCTATGTCGATTGTGAATGTCTGGTCTAGAGTTTTTGGACATCTCTATATTCTCAGAGATACAGCACATGACTGGAGGAAAAGTTTGACTCTGGAGTTAGAGTACCTGGACTCAAATATTGGATTTGAAACTCTGTAGCTATGAGACTTTAGGTAATGAAGTGCCTCAGTATTACAATCTGTAAAATGGGAGTAATATTGACCATGAGGATTAAATGAGCTAATATACATAAAGCCCTTAGAACAGTATCTGACAACTGAAACACTAAAATAGTATTTTCTCTTATTAGTATTATTCATTTTTAAGTCTTTTGAACATAGTAATTACTAAAATACTTGTGGGAGAAATTTAGAATAAATATTAAATTAAAAAAGAATAGCAAAAGCAAGAAAGCTATGTCTTGAATGAATGTGTGAATTCATTCACTCCTTAGTAAATATTTATTGATTTTCCATGATGAGGCAGCCACTGCACTAGATACTGGGNAAGGACATTTAAAACATTTCTGGGAGGAATAACAGTCTTTTCTGTTTTCTAACTCTGTGTGTGTGCGTGTGTGTGTGTGCATGTGTGTGTGTGTGTGCGCGCGTGCGCGTGTGTGTGCATGTGCGTGTGTGTGCGTGCGTGTGTGTGCGCGTGCGCATGTGTGTGTGCATGTGCGTGCGCGTGTGTGTGTGTGCGCATGTGTGTGTGCATGTGTGTGTGTGTGTGCGTGTGTGCGTGTGTGTGTGTGTGTGTGCACGTGTATGTGTGTAATGTGGCGGGAGAACAGAAGAAACAAGANCTAAAATACTTGTGGGAGAAATTTAGAATAAATATTAAATTAAAAAAGAATAGCAAAAGCAAGAAAGCTATGTCTTGAATGAATGTGTGAATTCATTTACTCCTTAGTAAATATTTATTGATTTTCCATGATGAGGCAGCCACTGCACTAGATACTGGGCATATGACCGAGAGCAAGATAAATGAAGCCTTTGCCCTTATGGCACTTACATTATAATGGAGCTTACATCTGAATTGATAAATGAATGAATCAATGGCTTTGTGAATGCCAAGGAATATGATTGTAACCTTTATTCTGAAGTGGCTTTCCCTTTGCCAGGTAAGTAAAGCCATCTCTGGGTATGTTCAACTATTTTGGTAATTCTGTCTCTGCTTTTTGTGACCTTGAAAGGTGATTCATGACTGCATATTTGTTAATCATTTTAAAGGTTGCTTATTCATTTTATGATAACATACAATTTTAATAACATAAGA
>NW_007726945.1:501816-503156 GCF_000696425.1 Galeopterus variegatus | reverse complement strand
TATGTCCCATGAAAAAGACAAGAAAGATTGAAAGAACATACGTGCATAAAGATAAAGATAATGTGAGAAGGCAGTGACTACAACACAGTTTTGGAAACTAGAAAGTAGGTGGGTGAATAGTGTATTAGTTTCCTATGGCTGCTTTAAACAATACCACAAATTTGGTGACTTAAAACACGCATATCTGTTTTCTTACAACTGTGGAGATCAGAAGTCCAAAATGGTTTCACTAGACTAAACCAGGGTGTTGGCAGGGACACACTTTCTGGGAATACTCTATATGATGAATCTCTTTCCTTGCTTTTTCCAATTCCTAGAGCTCATTCCTTAGTTCATGACCCTTTCCTCCACCTTCAAAGATAGCAGCAAAGTATCTCTAATCCTCTCTGATTCCATCATCACGTCTCCTTCTTCCTCTTTTGTGTTCAAATCTCCCTCTGCCCTTCTCTTATAAAAACACCTGTGATTACATTTATAGAACACCTGGATAATCCCAGCTAATCTCCCTCTCTGAAGATCCTTGACTTAATCACAAGTGCAAGGTCTCCTTTTGGCATATAAAGTAACATTCCCTGGTTCTATGTGTTAGGTCCTGGATATTTTGGGGACCATTATTCAGCCTACCATATGTGGTGAGGAATTTAGTACATCAAAGCTGAAAGTTACACTGTCAGTAAAGAAAGCAAAAGAAACAGGATATTTTGTCAGAGAAAAATTGAAGGCAGCAGCCAGGTACCTCTGCAACAGCAGGTAATGGGTGGGGTGGAAATTAGGAGAATTATTCAGCTATGGAAGAAGTAATTAGATTCCACAGATCACTTTCCCAACCCTTTGCAGTCAGGTCACTGCACCCGTCCCCTCATGTGGTGGACTCAGGCACGTTGTTGATTGCCAAGAGCAAAGGTACCACATGGAAAATAAGGACATTCAGTAAATAATCATTGAATCACAGCCACCTTTCTCTATTTGGCTTTAAACATGCTTATAGATAGGCTGATACATCCCAGGCAGACGGATAGATGAGTGCTGTCTGTGGAAATGTACCAGGAGAATAGGAGAACAGCAGATACTAACAAAAGCAGATCTCCCAATCAAACCAAATTTAGCACCATACAGTAAATATCCCAGTGGACAAGACACACACGCTTACATATTTCTTGAAATCAGATTTTGTATTGTCTCTCTTTTAAGTCTGAATGGAAAATCTTGTACAGCCAGGCATTTTCAAAAAGCCTCTAATATAAAAGGTAAAGACTAAAGTAAACTAGATGGGCCAGTTAGTTCAGTTGGTTAGACTGCAGTGTTATAACACCAAGGTGAAGGCTTTGATCCCCATACCA
>NW_007726945.1:499992-501340 GCF_000696425.1 Galeopterus variegatus | reverse complement strand
AGTTCAGTTGGTTAGACTGCAGTGTTATAACACCAAGGTGAAGGCTTTGATCCCCATACCACCTAGCTGACAAAAACAAACAAACGACCAAAAAAAAAAAAAAAACTTTATTGAAATACTAAAGTAAGGAGGTGGGAAAGATGGCAGAACAGAGGTGCCCAATGCAAGATCCTCCCACGGAAAGGGACTAGAGCGAGGAAAGGACAGCTAAATACAGGGGAGAGCATCAGTGGGAGAGCATCAGTGGGGAGGGGGGCAGTTGGAAGCCTGGTGAGGACACTCTTGGAACACGAAAACCAAGCAGGGTGGTATAGAGGAGAAAAAGGCATGAGGCTTCAGCTACCACCTGGTCTCCCAATCCAGAATCAGCCAGGAGGAATTCTCCTTTTCTGTGGAAAGAATGTGCTCAGCTGTGAGCACTTCCTGGCGGTAACCCTCCTGCTCCTGCCTCAGTTCACCCACACCACAGCTGCTGTTACCTGTGCCATTGCTTAGTCCCAGAGCCATGGCCCTTCTCCTCACACAGGAGTTTAATTCTGCACAGCTTACCCCACTGTGTGAACCATATTGCTCCTGCCTTCCAGCTGCCTGTGAGGATCCAACCTTCCAGCTTCCTGCTCAGTGCCAGCAGTCCATGTGACCCCAACCACCAACATGGCCCGCCTGCCTGCCTGAGCCCATCCAGCCACATGTGCAGTTCCACTCACACATATGGACCCAGCCTTCTAACTGCCCATGTGGCTCCACCTGTCCATATGACCCTAACTGCCAAGCCACCCATGCAACCCCACCCAACCATGAGGTCGCAGCTGCCTCAGGTGTCTGCATGGTGCCAGACATCCAGCTGCCTGATGATAATAGCTGCCACAGCCACCTGTGTGGACCCACTCACACACATCGTGGCTCATCCACCCACCCCAGTTGCTCACATAGCCACCACCCACCTATGCAGCTCCATCTACCTGCCTGAGTCCTGTGGTGCATGCAACCCCAGCCACAGACATAGTTGCCAGCATCTCCCAGAAATACTGAATCTACTCAAACTACTGAGTCTACTGGGAACAACTGAGCCTACCCAGATCTACTGAAACAACTTAGTCTACCCAGAACCAAAACTAAAACACCCCGCCCAAAAGATAATATATAAAAAATCTACAGGAGGGAGTCTCTTTCCTCAAAAGCCATTCCAGAGTAATAGAAGAAGCAACTACCAGATAAGTAGGCATCAACATAGGGAATTATGAAAAAAAGGAAAAAAAAGAAAAAGAAAATATGACACCATCAAAGAAACACTATAATTCTCAAATACCAGACCCTGTACAACAGGAAACCCTTGGTATATCTGAAA
>NW_007726945.1:496800-499226 GCF_000696425.1 Galeopterus variegatus | reverse complement strand
AAACACTATAATTCTCAAATACCAGACCCTGTACAACAGGAAACCCTTGGTATATCTGAAAATGAATTCAGAGTAATGATCTTAAAGAAACTCAGTGAGATACAGGAAAAGTCAGTTAGACAATGCAATGAAATGAGAAAACCAAACCAGGATATGAAAGAGGATATTTACAAAGAGATAAATACATTAAAAAGAATGTAGCAGAACTCTTGAAACTGAGAGACTCATTCAACAAAATAAAAACTACAATTGAGAGCATAAGCAGCAGGCTAGAACAAGAAAGAAGAGAATTTCTGATCTTGAAGACAGTTTTTTTGAAATAATCCAAACAGAAAAAAAAGAAAAAAGAATTGTAAAATATTAAGAAAATCTAAGAGAGCTAATAGACCACCTCAAGTGCATAAACACCCAAATCATCAGTGTTTCAGAAGGGGGTGGGGGGAAGAAGAGGCATAGAAAACATATCCAATAAAATAATAGAGGAAAACTTCCCTGGTATTGGTAGAGATAACAGACTTCCAGATCTAAGAGGCTTAAAGATCATCAAATAGATTCTATCCTAAATCTTCCCCTCCAAGACACGTTGTAGTCAAATTGTCAACAAAAGTCAAAGACAAAGAGAGAATCCTAAAAATAGCAAGAGAAAAGTGTCAAGTCACCTATAAGGGAGACCCCATCAGACTAATAGTAGACTTCTCAGCAGAAGCCCTACAAACCAGAACAGATGGGATGATATGTTTAAAGTACTAAAAGAAAAAACCTGCCAGCCAAGAATACTATACCCAGCAAGCCTATCCTTCAGAAATGAAGGGGAAATAGTGTACTTCCCAAACAAACAAAAGCTGCTGGAGTTAACAACACAACCAGCCTTACATGAAATCCTTAAGGGAGTCCTGCACCTGGAACCCCAAAAACAATAATCACTACTATGAGTACACAAGAAAGAACAAACAGCACTGACGGAGCATATATACAAACAGGAAAGAGAAAGAAACTATGCCATACCACCTCAAAAATCCAATGAACACCAAAGACAAACAATAAAAGGAAAATAAGGGAACAACAATGAAAAAGGAACAAAAGACATTTAAATCAATCATAAGAAAAGCAATTAAATTTCAGGAGTAAGGCAATACCCTTTAATAACAACCCTAAATGTAAATGGATTAAATTCCCCACTCAAAAGATACAGACTGACTGATTGGATTAAAAAATTAGACCCAACAATATGCTGTCTACAAGAGATTCACCTTACCTATAAAGACACACATGGACTAAAAATAAAGGGATGGAAAAAGATATACCACCCAAATGGAAACCAAAAATGAGCAGAAGAAGCTATTCTTATACCAGATAAAATGTACTTTAAACCAAAAGCAATAAAAAGAGACAAAGAAGTCCATTATGTAATGATAAAGGGATCTGCCAATAAAGAGGATGTAACAATCATGGATATATATTCACCCATACTGGAGCACCCAGATATATAAAGCAAACACTATGGGGACCCAAATAAAGAGATAGATAGATATGATAATAGTTGGGGATGTGAACACACTTCTCTGAACATTGGACAGATCATCTAGGCAACAAATAAACAAAGAAACACAAGATTTAAACTACAATTTAGACCAGTTAGACTTGGCAGACATCTACATAACTATTCATCCAATAACCACAGAATATGCATTCTTCTCATCAGCACATGTAACATTCTGTGGGATAGACCACAAGTTAGATTGCAAACCAAGCTTCAACAAATATTCAAAAATTGAAATCATTTCCAGTAACTTTTCTTACCTCAATGGTTTAAAACTAGAAATCAATAACAAGAAAACCTCTGGAAACTATTCAAACATATGGAAATTAAACAACATGCTCCTGAACAACCTATGGGTCCAAAAAGAAATTACACAGGAAATGAAAAAATGCCTTAAAACTAGTGAAAATAAATACACGTCATACCAAAACCTAAGGGATACACCAAAAGCAGTACTAAGAGGGAAGTATGTTCCAATAAATGTTTATATCAAACAAATCAAAAGAATCCAAATAAACAACTTAATGCCACACCTAAAAGAACTAGAAAAACAAGAACAATCCAATCCCAAAAAAGTAGATGGAAAGAAATAATTAAGATCAAAGCAGAACTAAATGAAATAGAGACCCCAAAAACGTTACAAAAAAATCAATGAAACAAAAAGTTGCCTTTTTGAGAAGATAAACAAAATACATAAACCATTTATTAACTAGGCTAAAAAGAAGAGAGAAGACCCAAATAACAAAAATCAGATGAAAGAGAAAACATTACAATTGATAACACAGAAATACAAAAAAGACATTAGAGACTATTATAAACAACTGCATGCCAACAAATTTGAAGACATGGAGGAAATGGATAAATTTCTCAACACATACAAACTGCC
>NW_007726945.1:492101-496087 GCF_000696425.1 Galeopterus variegatus | reverse complement strand
TATACACCATGACCAAGTGGAATTCATCCTAGGGATGCAAGGACGGTTCAACATATGCAAGCCAATAAGTATGATACACCACATCAACCAAATAAAGAAAAAAATCCATATGACTATCTCAATAGACACAGAAAAGCATTTGACAAAATTCAACATCACTTCATGATAAATACTCTCAGAGAAATAAAATATCTCAACACAATAAAACCCATATATGACAAATCCACCACCAATATCATATCAATTTCTTAAGAACAGAAATAAGACAAGGATGGCCACTCTCTCCACTCCTATTTAACATAGTATTGGAAGTACTAGCCAAAGCAATCAGTCAAGAGAAAGAAATAAAGTTCATCCATATTGTCCCTCCTTGCACGTGGCATGATCCGATATATAGAAAATATTAAAGACTCTATGAAAAAACAAAACAAAGCAAAGCAAAAACAACCTCTTAGAGCTGATAAATTTCAGTAAAATTTCAGGATACAAAATCAACACACAAACATCAGTAGCATTTTTATACTCCATTAATGAACAAGCAGAAAAAGAAATCAAGAAGACAAGCCCATTTACAATAGTGACCAAAAAAGTAAAATACCTAAGAATAAAGTTATCCAAGAAGGTGAAAGATCTCTACAATGAGAACTACTAATCACTGCTGTAAGAAAATAAAGCAGACACAAAAAGATAGAAAGACATTCCATGCTCTTGGACTGGAAGAATCAACATTGTGAAGAGGTCCATAATACCCAAAGTGATCTACAGATTCAGCACAATCCCCACCAAAATACCAATGACATTCTTCACAGAAATGGAAAAAAACAATCCTAACATTTATATAGAAAAACAAAAGACCCTGAATAACCAAAGCAATCCTAAACAAAAACATTAAAGCCAGAGTCATTACACTACCTGACTTTAAATTATACTACAAACTATAGTAACCAAAATAGCATGGTACTGGCATAAAAACAGATACTTGAACCTATGGAATAGAATAGAGAACCCAGAAATCAACCCACATGCTTACAACCAACTGATATTCAACAAAGGCACCGCATACATAAAATGGGGAAAGCACTGCCTCTTTAATAAGAGCTAGAAAAACTGGACATCCATAAGTGAAGAGTGAAACTAGACCTGTACCTCATGCCATGTAACAAAATCAGCTCAAAATGGATTAAAGTCTCAAATACAAGACCTGAATTTTTCAACCTCCTAGAAGAAAACTAGGGGAAACACTTCAGGATGTAGGAGGACTGGGCAAAAACCACAAAAGTCCAGGCTACAAAAGAAAAAATAAACAAATGGGATTACATTAAACTAAAAAGCTTCTGCATAACAAAAGAAACAATTAAAAGTGAAAAGACAACCTACAGAAGGGGAGAAAATATTTGCAAACCATGCGTGCAACAGGGGATTAATATCCAGAATATACAAGGAACTCAAACAACTTTACAGTAAAAAAACCAAATAGCTGGATTTAAAAATGTGCAAAGAAACTGAATAGGCATTTCTCAAAGGATGATACACAAATGGCCAAAAGACACATGAAAAAAAGCTCAACATTGCTAAGCATCAGGGAAATGCAGATTAAAACAACACTGAGATATCATCTTAACCCAGTTAGACTGGCTATTATCAAAAAGATAGAGAATAACAAATGCTGGTGAGGATGGAGAGAAAGGGGAATGCTCTTACAGGTTTAGTGATACTGTAAATTAGTGCAGCCATTATGGAAAATGGTATGCAATTTCCTCAAACAACTACAGATAGAACTGCCATCTGAACAATCCAACAAACCTATTGCTGGTTATATACATAAACAAATGGAAATCATCATGTAGAAGGGTTACCTACACACTTATTTTTATTGCAGCTCTACTTACAATAGCCAAGTGTTGGAACCAACCTAAATGTCTATTGATGGATGAGTGGATAAGAGAAATGTGGTATGCTTACACAGTGGAATACTACCCTACTATAAAAAAGAATGAAATACTGCCATTCACAGCAACATGGATGAACTTAGAGAAAATTATGTTAACTGAAATAAACCAGCCATAGAAATAGAAATAAATGCCACATGACCTCACTCATAAGTAGGAGCTAAAAGTAAATAAAACCAAAATGAAAAAGAAAGAAACAGCAATCACAATAACACATTGAACTTTCAAAAGGAGAAGACAACTGAGGTTACCAGAGATGGGAAAGGGGAAGGAGAGGGAGAGTTAGTGAGATATTTGTAAATGGCCACAAAAAAATATGATTACATTGTGTCATGTTGAATATACTAATTATCCTGATTTGAGCATCACATGTTGCACACAGGTATTGATGTTCAACATTGTACCCCACAGATATATACAATCAATTATGTTTCAAAAAAATTTTTTTAAAAGAAATACTAAAGTAACAAAAGGGGAAAAGGATGTTAGAAAAAAAGCAGAGGATTTTTTTTAAACTTTTATTTCTAAAAAGACTGTTTTAGATCTTCGGAGAGATGAAAGTTGTTTTACTCAGAAAATGATTAGATGAGGCAATTTTTTATAATGCCATGAACAGAACAAGAAGAAAATCTTGGAATGTAAAATTATGACAGTAAAAAAGAAAAGTCCAGCAGAAAGAATAAAGACAAAGTTGAAGAAATCTCTCAGAAAGCAAAAAATGAGAGTAAATAAATAAATAATAAAAGAGAATAGAGAAGACTAGAATATTGTTAAAGGATGTACTACACTGAATATTTAAAATTCCAGAAAGAAAGATAAAAAAAAGATGAGGAAAAAATTATCAGAGAAAATGTTTAAATTTTTTCCAGGCTGATGTACATGTACTTTCAACACTGAGAGGCATCACCAAGTGTGCACAATGGTTACATAAGACACACACTAAAGTGTATCACTGTGAAATTTCAGAACACTGGTTACAAAGAGATTTAAAAGCTTCTGAATGAAAGTAAAAAGATCTCACATTCGGGAATTAGAATGACATCAGATTTCCCAATAGAAATGCCGGAGGCTATAAAACAGGGGAGGAATGCCTTCAAAATTCTCAAGGAAACTGATTTCCAATTAAGAATTGTATGTCCAGCCAAACTATTAGATCAAGTAGAATAGCTCATATCAAGATATGAAAATTTTCAGTAATGTGACACCTATGAATTCTCTCAGGAACCTACAAGGTGATCTAATTTACTAAAATGAAGAGGTTAACCAAGGAAAAGGAAAACAGAGGATCCAAGTAACAAAGGACACGTAGAAAAGATTTTTAGGTAAAATAAATTATAAGAATTCCTAAAAATATGTTGATAAGAACTCCTAGGACAGTTTTTCTCAGCTGAGTGTGATTTTATCTCCCAGGGGACATAGACAATGCCTGGAGAAAATTTTGTTTTCACAAGTGAAGGAGCAAGAGAGAGTGGATATCACGCAGTGGATAGAGGCCAGGGACGCTGCTAAACATCCTACAATATACAGGACAATTGCCTACAATAAATGACTGTACAGCCCAAAATGTCAAGAGTGCAAAGGAAGTTGAAAAACCCAATTCTGGCTGAGTAGAAGGTGAAACAAAAACCAGTACAACTTAAGGGAAGATTTGCAATTCATTATGTGGTCAATTTGCAACCATTGACTTACTAGAAAACCTCAGAAAGTATCTTTCAACAGACACATAAAATTCTAATATAATGTGAGCAGTGTGGTTATTGGGGACACAATCGAGCCTTATTCCTTGGTTCTGACTGCTACATTACTAATTGCTTGCCTACCATAAAAGACTCCTCGTGATCTTGACACAAAATAACACTGCAACTTTATCTCCTGTTGGTCTCTGGCACTGAGTGGTTCTAAAAACTTTTCTAGTAATGTTCATAAAGAAACCAAAAAACTAAGTACAGGAGACTGGTTTTTTTATAAGGCACATTTATAATAATTGATTATCACATAGCTATTGAAACCACAGGGCAAGACAACAATAACTGGAAA
>NW_007726945.1:490186-491490 GCF_000696425.1 Galeopterus variegatus | reverse complement strand
AAAAACTTTTCTAGTAATGTTCATAAAGAAACCAAAAAACTAAGTACAGGAGACTGGTTTTTTTATAAGGCACATTTATAATAATTGATTATCACATAGCTATTGAAACCACAGGGCAAGACAACAATAACTGGAAACATTAAGATAGAAACATTACAAAATATAGGAAAATCCCTGAATTTCAAGCTATAAAATGAAGTAAAAAGGCTGGATGAGCAATCAGCGTCTACTTCATATAAAGGGATGATGTTAGAAATGGTGGAGAGCAGTAAGCTAAATACTGCTACAGATAGCAAGAAAGTGCTGCTCTTTCTTATGTGCGTCAGGGGGATTAGAAGAAAGAGCTCTGCTGGTTATAAGAAAAACTGAAAACTAATTTTTTGAAGGAAGTGATAAAGTTGTAAAGATGGCTTGGAAAAAATAGAAATACTGAAACAGAATTTTTAATAAATGAGAGATTTCTTAGTGCAGTGTTGAGTAGATTGAATTTTATGAAAAATGATTGCAGGGTAGAGGAAAGGAGATTTCTGGGTGTGAGGCACTTATTAAGGCAATCATTTGCTTCACAGTGTTGGAGGCAATAACAAAAAAGAGAAGCACTGTAATTTAAATTTATTTTAATGATTTACTCACATGATCTTTTATTGTGACCTTACATTGTGCTAGGCATTTTGCTAGTCATCAAATCCTTTNCAATATGCAATTATTTTTTAGTGTTCATTAAAATAGTAAAAATCAATCTAATGGCTGAAAGCAAATGGAAGGACAGAAATGATTAAGTAGAAAATAAATTAAATGGTTTCTCAGAGTCCTTTACTCCAGCAATTTTTAAAGTTAAGATTTTTAAGTAAAACTATATCTTTAAAACTCCACTCAACAAATTTAATTTAGAATACATTAGTGGTTGCTCACCATACAAATTTTGAATTTTTAAATCCCCACTGGAAGTAGAAAATATCACCAACATCAACTGTGTGAAGAGTCCTGGAAATTGTCATTTGGACACATATTTTCTTAAAATAAATTTTTATGAAGCAATTAATTTGGAAAGGTGTCACAACTAACATTTAATTGCTACTACATATATAAAGATTTGATCTCTTTCCTTCCTGCTACAAATCATGTCAGTAAAATGTCACTAGAGAAATATATATTAAGAAAATCTACACTTTAATTAAGGGAAACTTGGATTTAACTAAAATGAGTTTCCTAAGCTTCTCACAGTTTGAACATCCTTTCACCTTGAAAACTGTAAAAATCAAATAGTCAGATTCACACAAGCAGAGAATAGAAGGGTGCTTGCC
>NW_007726945.1:487690-488667 GCF_000696425.1 Galeopterus variegatus | reverse complement strand
AAATAGTCAGATTCACACAAGCAGAGAATAGAAGGGTGCTTGCCAAGGGCAGGGGGTAGGAGAAATAGGGAGATGTTGGTCAAAGGGTACAAAATTTCAATTATGCAAGATAAACAAATTCTGGAGATGTACGGTGTGGTGACTATAGTTAACAATGCTGAGGTGTATATTAGAAACTTGCTAAGAGGTAGTGTTTGCAAAGAAAAAGAAAGAAAGAAAGGGAGAGAAAAAGAAAAAAAGAAACAATAATCACAACTTTAAGAGAGAACAGATGTGAGTACTCAGGTGGGAAAGGGGGAGGGGGATGGGGTTAGGCAGAAATTGGTTAATAAACATAAAGACTGATCACGTTTTGCAATGATGAGCATGCTAATTATCCTTATTTGGTCATCATATATTTTTAATTGAAATATAATTGATTGTACATATCTGTGTGGTACAGCATTGAATATCAATACCTGTATGTGATATGTGATCCTCAAATCAGGATAATGACTATATTTATCATTACAGTGTAATCCTTTTTTGTGGCCCTTTACCAATTTCTCGCTTCGCCCCCCCCCCCACCTTTTCCTCACCTCTGGCAACCTCAATTCAGTTCTTTACTTTTGAAAGTTCAGCATATTATTGTGATTGCTGTATCTATCTTTTTTTTTATTTTATTTGTTTATTCTTTTTAGCTCCAACTTATGAGTGAAGACATACCATATTTCTCTTTCTGTGCCTGGATTACTTCACTTAATGTAATTTTCTCCAAGTTCACCCATGTTGCTGTGAATGGCAAAAATACATTCTTTTTCATGGCAAAGTAGTATTCCATTGAATCCACATTTTTCTTATCCAGTCATCTGTTGATGTCATTTAGGTTGATTCTCTTAGCTATTGTAAATATAGCTGCAATAAACATGGAATGCAGGTATACCTTCAACATAATGGTTTCTATTCCTTTGGGTATATACCCAGCCATGGAATTGCTG
>NW_007726945.1:473921-486948 GCF_000696425.1 Galeopterus variegatus | reverse complement strand
GACCTGAAAGGATAACTCAATGTATATTGACAGTCAACTCTGTACCACACAAATATATATAATTAATTATGTTTCAATAATAAATAAATAAATAAATAAAGCTAGCCTTATTTGAAATGCCTGGAATGTACTTCTACCATTTCCATTTCTCAGCTAGCTAACTTCTTTCAGATTGAAATTTAATGTTACTTCACTTGAAACCTTTTCTGATCCTCTAGGTAATGTCTGGTAAACCCAGTTAGGACTCTATACTTAACCCTGAAGCCCTTATCACAAAATTGATTGAATAAATATTAAATTAAGTGGTTTAATATAGATCCCCTGTACTAGAAAAGGGCAGGATGCTATCTGCTTTTTAGAGTATTATGTATGTAACACCTAATGGAGCACTTTACCCAACAGAAATATTCAATGTAGTTGTTGAATGATGAATATTGGACAGACTTGGGGAATAATTGTTTTTCCCATTTCCTTGGAAGAGTTTTTCCATTTTTTTTTTTAACATTGGCATTATTTCTTTCTTAAATATTTTGAACAATTTCTCAGGGAAACCGTGAAACTGTTCAGTTTTGGAATTTTCTTTAAGAGACATTTTTTTTTTTTTGCCTGCAGATTTCATTTTTTAAAACATTTATAGAATCATTCAGGTTTTTTATTTCTTCAGGGGACAAATTTAGTAAAATAAATTTTTCTAGGAATTTTTTCACTTCATTTAGTAGCCTAAAGTTGCTCATGCTATCTTTGCAAACAGAGATTGCTATTGTTTTATAGATTAAGTTGTGGCCAGAAAATATATTTTGTATGATTTCTGAAGTTTGCCAATATTTGCATTATGACCCTGAATGTTGTTTTCTGTTTGTTAGAAAAGAATGCTTATTCTTCATTTGTTGGGTGTAGTTTCTATACATCCCTTTTGGGTAGATTTTTTATTGTTTATTCAGATGCATTTTATCCTTGCTGATAGCTTCCTTGTTTTATTATTCCCAAGGTAGTCTTTTTAATCTCCCACTATGATTGTGGTTTATTTCCCCTTGCATATATATATTAAGACATGTGTTTGTGTGTGTGTGGTCTTTATAAATGCTAAGAATATGAAGCTTATCATTGTAAAGTNTGTGTTTGTGTGTGTGTGGTCTTTATAAATGCTAAGAATATGAAGCTTATCATTGTAAAGTGACATCTTCATCTCCAGTAGTAGATTTCTTTTGAGCTTTTGCACAATGTGTCTTTTTCTCTTCTTTTACTTTCAGTTTTACATGTTTCTCTTGTAAGCAGTTTATAGTTAAATTTTTTAACCTATTCTGAATTATTTTTGGTTTTTAATTGAAGTAAAAAATCGATTCATATCACATGTAATCACTGATACATTTGTGGTTTTACCTATTTATCCTGTACTATTACTTTTTCTTTCATTTCTTGTCTTCTCCTGGACTGATTAAATATTGTTTAAATATTTCATTATTTTCCACTCTACTGGTTCAGACATATTCTTTCTATTAGTATTTCTATTGTTTAAATGGTTACCATACAAATTAAAACATAATTACTTACTAACTTTGTCAAGGTCTAAGTCTATCAATGCCTTTATTCTTCTAGCTAACAAGTAGAGCTTAGATTATTTTATTCTATTTAGTTCAACACAACTTTTATATTATTGATTTTGATATTTTAATTATATTTTTAAAGACCACAATAAATTAATGTGATTANCTTTTCCTCACCTCTGGCAACCTCAATTCTGTTCTTTACTTTTGAAAGTTCAGCATATTATTGTGATTGCTGTATCTTTCTTTTTATTTTATTTGTTTATTCTTTTTAGCTCCAACTTATGAGTGAAGACATACCATATTTCTCTTTCTGTGCCTGGATTACTTCACTTAATGTAATTTTCTCCAAGTTCACCCATGTTGCTGTGAATGGCAAAAATACATTCTTTTTCATGGCAAAGTAGTATTCCATTGAATCCACATTTTTCTTATCCAGTCATCTGTTGATGTCATTTAGGTTGATTCTCTTAGCTATTGTAAATATAGCTGCAATAAACATGGAATGCAGGTATACCTTCAACATAATGGTTTCTATTCCTTTGGGTATATACCCAGCCATGGAATTGCTGGATCTATGGCAATAGATCATATGGCAGATCTATCTGTAGTTGTTTGAAAAACCTCCATACTGTTTTGCATAACAACTGAACTAATTTACAGTCCCACCAACAGTGTAGGAGGGTTCCCCCTTCTCCACATCAGCACCAGAATTTGTTATTCTCTGTATTTTTGATAATGGCCAGTCTAACTGACCTGAAAGGATAACTCAATGTATATTGACAGTCAACTCTGTACCACACAAATATATATACTTAATTATGTTTCAATAATAAATAAATAAATAAAGGTAGTCTTATTTGAAATGCCTGGAATGTACTTCTACCATTTCCATTTCTCAGCTAGCTAACTTCTTTCAGATTGAAATTTAATGTTACTTCACTTGAAACCTTTTCTGATCCTCTAGGTAATGCCAGGTAAACCCAGTTAGGACTCTATACTTAACCCTGAAGCCCTTATCACAAAATTGATTGAATAAATATTAAATTAAGTGGTTTAATATAGATCCCCTGTACTAGAAAAGGGCAGGATGCTATCTGCTTTTTAGAGTATTATGTATGTAACACCTAATGGAGCACTTTACCCAACAGAAATATTCAATGTAGTTGTTGAATGATGAATATTGGACAGAGCTGGGGAATAATTGTTTTTCCCATTTCCTTGGAAGAGTTTTTCCATTTTTTTTTTTTTTTAACATTGACATTATTTCTTTCTTAAATATTTTTGAACACCTTCTCAGGGAAACCGTGAAACTGTTCAGTTTTGGAATTTTCTTTAAGAGACAACTTTCTTTTTCACTCTAGCTGCTTAAAAATTCTATTTTCTTTGTAGGTGAAATTTACTATGATATCTCCAGATGAAGATTTCATTTTACTTTTTTTGCTTGTCATTTTTTAGGATTCTCCACTCCTGTGTATTGCTGTCATAAATTCTAGAAGACTGTGAGGAAAACAGAATAATTTAGTCAGGCTCCCTCGGCTCAGGTCTGGCTGGGGGTCGAGCAGCTCATTTCTTGTAAACGAGTTGTGCGTGGGTGGAGTTAGTGTGCATGTGCACCAATGTATCTTTTTAGTTTTGTAGCTATTTTGTGTTCTGAAGTTTGTGAAGGAGGCTAGTGGCAGAGAGCCCTTGTCTAACAATAGAGCATGTTTACTCTGCTGGCAGCTGCTCAGTTTCAGTTTTTCTTTGCACATTGCCATAGCAGTTGAGTTCTGAGTTTCTCTGTGGACTGCTTATTTAACTCTTAGACATGTGTATGCTGAATAAAGACTATTCCTTCGGACCATTTGCTGGTTACCTAGCTCATATACCTGCGTGCAAAGGGTTTGTGAATGGGCTGGAGGGGTCTGTGAGCTCCAGACCCTAGCTCTAGCTCTACAAAGATCTTCAACCATTGTCTTTTCAAAGCCCCACTAGCAATGGGATTCTTTTCTTTCTGAGACTGATTATGTCCTATACCTTCTGTGTTTATATTGTTTCTTACTTTCTCTTCTGTAACTTCCAACATTTTCTCTCTCAGTGTTTTGTTGACTTATCTATAAGTTTTCAAATTATATCCTCAGCTATGCTTAATTTACTACTTAAATCAAACTTTTAATTATTTATTTTAATGATTTTTTTTAAAATTTCTAGATGTTCCATCTAGCACAAATCTGAAAATTTATAAGTATGTTAATTTTTTGTAGTTTTCATTCATTACAGATAATTTTAACCTTGTCTTTTACTCACTTAAACATAAGCATAGTTGGTTTTATCCTTTAATTTGAATCTAAAAATTCCAATAGCTGCAATTTTTGTGGGTCGCTTCACATTGGTGGTGCAGCATATTTTTGTGTGACTTGTTATTTTGACTATTTGCTATTTATCCTTTATGAAAAAAGGCTTTTCAATCATATGAAACCAGAATTAATGTGCCTGTTTCCAAAAAGGATTTACAATTGCTTCTGCTAGTTGTTTTGGTGCACCTGTAGTCTAGATTCACCTTAAAGCAATGTGACGCCTGCCATTCCTGGACTGCCCAAGTGATCTGAAACTGTGTTACAAACCCACCCAGGGCTGGGTAGCCTTCAGTTCACTCTTCTCCTATTGGTTCAGGTCTTTGCTGCCCTGAATGACCGTGAGGGAAGTTCTTTCTCTAAGCTTCCTTACCTTGGGCTTTGATTTATCTCCTGTTGCCTCATAAGACATCAAAACAAAAGTTCACATTTGTAGACATGAGCTAGCATCTGTAACGCAAAAGCAGATTGATGTTCTGCTTAACTCTCAGGGTTCTAGTTTTGCCTTTATTTTGGTCTGATAATTTCTTCCTATTTTGTCAGTAGTTCAAGGCTTTTAAGAAAGATTTTTATCCAGCAGGTTTAGTTGTTTTTAGTAGGTTGTACATGTGAAAAACTTAGCTTGCTTTTACTGAAAATAAAATTTTCTTCCAAAGGCTTTCCCTGCTATCTATCTATACTGAGCCTACAGCCAGAAATAGACAATTTTTCCTTCCCAAAGCAGTAAAAAGAATAAGGAAATAGGTGATCTACTGAACGTCTTTTTGGCTGAATTTCACATGCCTTATTTACTTATTTTTTAATTTAGTTTAACTTTTAAAAATTTTAAATTCTTTTCTATCGATGTCTTGGTTATACATGTTTGGGGATGTAGAGCTAAGGCTAGGGTCTGGAGCTCACAGACCCCTCGAGCCCGTTCACAACCCTTATAATAATATCATTTGCAATAGCATCAAAAAACAGAAATATTTAGGGGTAAATTTAACGAAATGTAAGATCTATACACTAAAAACTATACAACGTTGCTGAGAAAATTTTAAAATACTTAAATAAATCACTGGCTATAACATATTCATGGGCCATAATAGTCAATATTGCTAAAATGTACATTAAGTTTCCCCCTGAATTGATCTATAGATTCAATGTAATCGCAATCAAAATCCCAGCAGGCTTTTTTATAAAAATTGATTAATTCCAAAATTTATACAGAAATCAGTTCTCTTTCCTGTGTCACAGATGAGAAACCGAGGCAAAGGCAGCTGAGGTCACACAGCTAGTATATGACAGGGCCTGAATTTGAGCCCAGCTCTAACTCCAAAAACTAACTTTAAATAACTAGCATTTACCTCCCTCTAGCAGATTCAGACACATCACAAAATATCCCCAATTCATAGGTAATTAAATTCCCAGTTTGATGAGCACTGGGTGACATGAAATTTAAACTATCTGCTGGTTCTCTATGTCAGACATTACCTGCCTCTGTCTTCCCAAAGGCAGTAACAGCACACAGACACCAGATTCCACAGCAATTTTCTCTCCTGAACACCTTCTAAACCTCCTATCTTTTCTGTTCCTCAATGAATCATGGTCTAGGCCTCTGGCAAAGCTATTCCTTTATTTGTTGTTGTCTTTGAAACAGGAAAAAGTAAAATCCAAAAGAGTTTCTGGGGAGAAAAATAGAATGTACCTTGATATTCTCTTGAAAGATCCATTTTTATTCATCTAATGGTGTATTTTTGGTAAAAAAAAAAAAAAAAATAGTTTTAGAGGGGTAAAATCTTTCAAAAATACTGCATTTGGATTTAAGTCTTTAGGGTATGTATCTGCTGAGGGAAGAAACCATCAAGAAAAACATTTATGAAAGGTTGGTTTGCTTTGTATTGTTTAGTTCATTTAATCTCTGCGGCAAGCCTGCAACGAAATCCCCGTTTTACAGAAGAGCCTCAGAGCAAGTCTTTATTTTTGACTAAATTCACACAACTGATCAGACATGGAAGAGACATCACTAAGTCCAGCTTCCCGCCTTCAAATTCCAAGCTATACCTACCTCTAAAAAAAGCCCTCTTTTCCCTGGATCTGAGTGAGTTCTTTCCAGATCACACTGGGTTGCTTCTGTCACAGCCCAGTGGGGTGGGAGGGACTCACGGTGCCTTGACGTAGCAGCAACAATCCTCAGGGAGCGAGACCAACACAGTTTAACACACAAGTGAGTCAGAAGCAAGACTCACCTGATCTGCATTTAGAAAGAAACCCCCTTGAAACCTAAGCCATTTTATCAGTTCATTAACTTTTTCATTATGTGTCTTTTCGCTTCTGGGTTACAAGCCATTCCCTAAAGTTTCAGGCCTCTCCTCGAAGTCCTCCCCTAGAGGAAAGTCATGGCTGCTAGTTAGACCTATTTTCTGCACCAACAGGAGAAAATGAGACCACAAGGTGCCAGGTTATGCAAATCTGGTAGCCTGGCATGCTCAGTAGAGAAGTTATATAACCCTGGTAACTGAACGACCTTCCACTAGGGGTGCTAAAGAGCACAGAATATTCTTGAATATGTTTGATACATGTGACTGAATTTGACCAATGAACATGCTCCAAAAGAAGACCAACTGACTATGTGCATGACTTAACTGAATAGTCATTAGACAACAGAAGTATAAAAGCCAAATTCCAGCAGAAGATGGGGTTGTTGCTCACTTTCTTAGAGCCAACCCACACTTTGCTGGCTGAGATGTGTGTACCTTACCTTGTATAAACTTACTGTTAGCAGGGGCTGCTCACTCTCTTCAGCCAGCCTGCATTCTGTACTGAACTTTCTGTGCTTCTTACTTTTGTGTTAAACTTGGTGTGTGCCCTGCTCAGTCTCTGGAGCTCAGCCGCACTCTCTCTGTGAAATTTGTATCTCTCATTTGTTATATTAAACCTGTTTTCATTTTCTGCTGAGACTCTGCTCTTGAATTCTTTCCTGCAGTGGAGTCAGGATCCTGGTAAGAGGATGGGGTGGGTTGAAGGCTGACTATTGGGCCTCCCAGATTTCCTCCTGCCACATCAAACATATGTTGGAGATTATCATATCCTTTTTTGTTCTGAGGAACAGTTCCCATCTCACAATAAAATTTCTTACTATTAACTATGCATACATAAAAGAAATAACAAAAACCTTTCATATCCATTACCAATTCTGATAGATAGCTATCGGCTGGTTAACACACAGTGAGGAAAGAATATTATGATATATTATCAGCATCTTCCATGAACACAGCTGTAAGAACTGGGTGTACCATGCCTTTCATATGATGTATCTGTCATGGATTTTTAGAGAAAAATAGGAAAATACTCCGAATACACCTGTAAGAGAAGTATTTCTCAGTTCATACCAGAACTTACTTACCAGTTTTTGCTCAGATTATAATTTTTTGCATATATAGGCTTTGAGCACACAATTTATCCCATATTCACCAAATTGTCTGCTAAGAAAACTGAAATAATCTGTAAATGCTAGAAATTTGAGGATATCATCCTAATTTAATCAGATAAGCAAAACTCAACACTATCTAGCCTGCCCACCCAGCTATGTTTTCAGTGGCCCTTTCTCTGTTTTCTGCTCCATTTGAAATTTACAGCTCAATTTGTCATATCCCTTGACAGGCATTATATATTGCTGCTATTATGCACTTTACTATTTTTGCTTAATTGTAGTCTTGATTAAGACCATGATGTTATGAGAGCACCAAAAAGTCATCTCAAATTGTGAAAGGTCATTTACCTCTTGTGTATGCCCAAAGCCTAGCACAAGGCCTGGCACATAAAAAGCAACAAGAAAGTATTTATTACATGAATAGATAGACAGATGGATAAACTTAGTCACTACAGGAATTGATGTATTCTTTTATTTGCTCTTATTATAATATATTGCTTTTATTTAATAAAACAAAAAGAATTCCATATGAGGTTTCCCATTTTGTGTATCAATTTTTTTACAGCAATTCAAATAATATATAATTTTATTTAAATTACGCTCCGATACACAAGTCAGTGTTTTAGTAGGAAAAAGATGAAAGTTTCAAAATCTCAGAGAAGGGTCTACTTTTGTTTGAGTTAATGCAGAGGCCATGAGAATCTGACATCTTGGTCCATTTGATCAGACATAAATGTCCTTATAAAGATGCTTTGGAAAGTTACTTTTGAATTCCCATTTGGTTAAACTATGTAATGAGAGCGGCACCATGATTTCATAGTCTGTATCACACCCCACTCCCCAGAGATGGGTCTTCTTTTGAAGCATTTGAAAACTTATAAATAGATTCATATAAAAGTCTCATTACCCTATCTTATGTCTTTTACCAAAGACTGGAAGTTGCTGAGACTTGACATTTTGTACGTCTTTTATTGCAATTTATGTGTAATAAGTTGAGAGAGGAAGTGCCTTTGCAGATGTTAGGGAAAACACTACCCATCTAACTGGTACAAAAACCAAATCTCCCTCCCATAGGACAGATATTTACTTGCTTGAAACCCAGCATGCTTTCTTGCTATTTTCAGCAATCAAACACTTGTGAGGTTTGCTGTTTTTAATCAGCACCTGAACCCATGTTCAAGAAGAAGGAAGAAGGAAGAAAGGAAGGACAAAGAAAAGGATGGAAAAAGGGAAGAAGAGAGAGAAACTGCTCCTGTTATCATCTTCTTGAGCTATGCTGTCTTTAGAGTTAAAGACTTCAGTTTATTTCTTCTGCAAATCGATCTGATGCCTCTGAAGTCTGGTGCATTCACTTGCCTTTTCAATTATTTCTTTAGAACCCAAACTCAAAGATAAGCACTTTTGGAGAAAACAGCTAAACAAATCCATCGCCTGCATTATATCAGACTCTTTCAGACAGAAAATGCAGTCAACAGATCATCCTACTGAGTCGCAGATGTTGCAAATGTCACTTCTACTAAATATGTTTCTCCAGGAGAGATTTTGCTTTTCCAGAGAAGAAAATACTTTCTCAAATACTTCCTTTGGCCTAAGCAGTTTACAGTATTTGAAATCAAAGACAATATCTGTGGGGAAGGGGACAACGGTCTCTCCCTCTTATTAAGGGAACATGAAGATCCACAAACTGTTCTAACAGATGCAAGGTCCAGCTACAAGCCTTGGACTGGAATGACTTTTGCTGTCTGTTGTGTCAGCCAAAGGCTGTGCTGCTTCAGTGAGCTCTATTTTTGGAATTGTAGAGCTGATGCTACAAATCATCATGAGGTTGTCTTACCAACTGTACTAAATTTTCCATTCCTCATATTTCTCAGTAGCTAGCTGTTGCCCTTAAAATGTAGCAAGGATGTTTGTTTAGCAAAGGGCTACATAACTATGATTATTAACAATGAAATTATTTTGCAACCAGAACAACATATTAAATAATATCAGGGAATCTAGCAATTTTTTTTTTGGTTGTTTTGTTTTGTTTTGTTTTCTAGAGTCATAATTAGGCACAAACCAGAGTTTAATTCCTGGCTTCTTGACTTAGTGTGTAATGCTAAGAGTACTCTGCTTAACATCTTTGAGCTTCAATGTCTTCGTGCTAAAATATAAGTAATATGTCATTTCAAAAGATTACTGCAGGATATAAAGAGGCAATGTATGAGATGCATTTGTATGGTGCCTGTCTTATGCAAAACACTCAAAATAACTAGGGTTCTTCTCTTCCTCTTTTGTTGAAAAATCCTGGCTCATATTCAAAAGAGCTCCTTACTGGACAGGAGATGACTGAAGTCATTGGTCATTTTTTAATGGTGTTGCTTAGTCTGTCTCTAGTGTTTTCTGCTTAGTTTTCCTATTGTGTGGTTCTGGTAGATGGAAGTAACACAACACTTGGACTATTATTCTTATTGTGACATTTTGATATAGTTCCAACAAAATATTTGAAGTAATGGGAGGATCATGAGAAATAATGTTACTTTATTTGTTTCAAGAAACTTTTATTTCTTAATTAACCATTATAACATACTAAACTAAAAGGGTATTCTGTGGAGTCAGTCTGGTTCACTGCGTGTAATGTTTTAGAATTTACACAACATTTCACAGAACATTGTTTTCTCATTTGTTCTCATAACGACACTATGAGATTATGCAGTGATTTTTTTCCCCTAACATAAGTAAACTGAGGACAGGACTAGAAACTCATGTCTCCTAAACTGAAAAAAATAATTAGGGGTGCTGTCTTCTAGCACATAAGCTATCTTCCCATCTATCTGGGTGATATTCAGCAGGTCACATAACCTTTCTGTATATCAAGGGGAATAATGACACATGCTTGAGTACTTCACTGGAGTATTAGGAAGATAAGTGAAGATAATATGTATGAAAGATTTCAGAGAGCTTAAATAATTATCATCATTAATCCAGAGGGAACTGTTAACATATCTTCCTTTGACCTTTTTCCAACACTCCAGGAGATTATGTATATTTGACATATACAGATAAATATATGTAAAACCAAGAAGAATATTTCAGCTGTTTTCTGAAACAAAATTCTAAATAATAGAAGAGCTATACATTCAATCTGCAAATTACTCCCATGTGGAAAACAGCAGAAATCTTAGAGAAACAGTCATAATTTATATCCCTAGACTGTGAACTTATATCAGACATCTACTGCTACTTAACAACCCACCCACCTCAAAAATTAGTGGTTTAAAACAACAAAAACTTCCCCTTACAGTTATGTGGATCAACTAGGCATATCTTCTGGGCAGGGAAGGTTTATGTGGATCAACTAGGCATACCTTCTTTGCTGAGGCAGGTTTCAATTACCTGACAAGGACCTCTACCAGGACAGCTAGGGTGGCTAGGGCTCCTCCCCACATGGTCTGCCATCTTCCGGAAGGCCAGCAGTGTTGTTCATGTGGTACAGCAAGGGTTCCCTAAAGTAAAAGAGTCCAAGCCTCAATGTACAAGCACCTTCTAAGCTTCTGCCTGTATTATATTAACTTATCTAATCATCCAAACTTAGCTACATGGGCAAGACCAGAGCCAAGTGGGGAAGGAGACTACCCATGGGGTATGAAGACCCACTGTGTCATAAGTTTTTTGACTTTGCTTATGATGTTCTTTCATGCAAAATTTTATTTTTAATGCATCATAATTATGAGTCTTTTCCTTTATTGCATATGGAGTGTGATTCCAAAGCTAGAAGGTCTTTCCTCATAACCATGTTATAAAATAATTTATGCTCTTTATTTCTATTGTTTGTACAGATTCTTACAATTTTTCGTTTAACATTTAGATCTCTAGTCAATCTGGAGTTTATTGTGGCATACATTATGAGACATAGATTCAATTATATTTTTTCCCAAATGTCTATCAAGTTGTCCCAATATCATATGTAAGAAAGACTGTATTTTACCCAGAGCTTTTATCATATACTTAATGTCACTATGTAGCTGAGTTTATTTCTCGACTTCCTATTCTCTTCTATAATTTGTCCATCAACCCATGACTCAATATGTTAATGAGCCAATATTTTAATAATAGGGGCCCTATATTTAATATTTTTTAGGACTAGATATTAAGGATCCCACTGCTGTCCTTTAACGTAGTTCTACTAATTGTAACCTTATTTCCTTGATTTTCTTAACTATTTTCCCATGCTTATTTTTCCACATATACTTTAGAATCAATATGTTTAGCTACAGAAAAAAAAAGTTGGTATTTTTTTTTTTTTCCTTTTTGTCTTTTTTTGTGTCCGGCAACGGATCGCAACCCTCAGTGTCGTGCCCGTACGCCTGTACCGGACCAGGACCGGCAATGGGATCACAACCCTCGGTGTTGCTCCCACACCTCGCTCAGCCAGTGAGCGGGAATCGGTCTGTATGTGGGATCCGAACCCTCGGCGGGAGCGCCGCCGCACTCCCAAGCGGCGCACTGCTACAGTGTGCCCAAAAGTTGGTATTTTGATTCACACTTTCATGATGTTTTGTGTGTTAAGTATGAAGTTTGGCGTTAAGTATAAAGTAGCATTTGCATGACTAAAATTAATTTTAAAAAGAAAATATAACTACACATGGAATAGAGATCTCTGAATGTATCTGCTATATACTCGGTACCTTAAATAGAGAAATTTGGCTTCCAATCATAGAGAGAGGGGAAAAATCTACATTGCTCTAGATTAAGAAAACATCACTCCAAAATTTACACGCCAAAACAAATGGGAGAAGGCAGTTAGAGGATGATTGAACACATGGGTTCCCATTAGGAAGTAAAATAGCAGAAACCAGTGATCAATGATTCATCCAAAAGCTGTCAAACTTTTATTTTCCTTTCCCTCTCTGTTTTCTAACAGAAAACTTAACATTTTTTGTTGCCTGGCGTAGAAGGTACAGATATGTACATGTTTGAAGGCATTTAAAATTCTGTTCTTTTCTCCCTCAGTTTTTGATATTGGGGCTGCAGGGGTGGGGGGAGTGGTGGGAAGTGTGCCTACAAACATCCCCAGGTAGCACCCACCTCACAAGGTCTGTGTTTAAACAGAGCCTCCATCTTCTGTTAGGAGGGCTACACTGAGTACTGGTGCATAAAAGACGCAACAGTGGCAATCCAAGGCATCTCACATGTAGTTTCCTCACACAGCCCTCCCCTGACCCCTGAGGCAGGCTGAGAGTTTGTGATCAAACATATCCTCCTAAGATTAATTGTTTTTTTGTTTTGTTTTGTTTTGTTTTTTCCTTTTTGTCTTTTTTTACTGACCGGTAACGGGATCGCAACCCTCGGTGTTGGACCCGCACCGCGCTCAGCCAGTGAGCGGGAACCGGTCTCCACATGGGATCCGAACCCTCGGCGGGAGCACCGCCGCGCTCCCAAGCGGCGCACTCTCCAGTGCGCCACAGGGCCGGCCCAGATTAATTGTTTTTTTGTTTTGTTTTGTTTTGTTTTTTCCTTTTTGTCTTTTTTTACTGACCGGTAACGGGATCGCAACCCTCGGTGTTGGACCCGCACCGCGCTCAGCCAGTGAGCGGGAACCGGTCTCCACATGGGATCCGAAACCTCGGCGGGAGCACCGCCACGCTCCCAAGCGGCGCACTCTCCAGTGCGCCACCGGGCTGGCCCTAGCTAAAGTTTTTTTAAAATTTTGTTTGTATTCTCAAAAAACAACTGTTCCTATCATAATTTTTTTG
>NW_007726945.1:468932-473399 GCF_000696425.1 Galeopterus variegatus | reverse complement strand
TGTGTTATTCAGAGTGATTTTAACAATTTATTGTTTTTCAGTACCTTATTGAAACATGAGGTAAATGTTCAAGGACCTTGATAAAATACAAGGTTATCAGGGTGTTAAAAGACTAACAAATAGAAAACTGTTGCCCTATTATAGAAATTGTCTGAAGGTTGTCTAAAATGAGGAAACCAAAAAAAAAAAAAAAAAAAAAAAAAAAAAAGATGTGTGCTGGCCTGAATTAATGTGACTCAAATGGTAGAAAATAGACACAAATAAGAAGGAAGGCTGAATAAGCAAGTTTAACATCCAGATGGAAGATCAATTTTGTGAGATCTTAAGGATTAAAAAAAAGAGAGAGAAATACTAATATTGAGCTTATTCTATGTGCCAGGCATTCTATTAGACATTCTGATACACTGTCATTCAATGCTTTTTTGACAAACATTTCTTTTGAATGTCACACATGTGCTTTTTAAAATAGTCTTTATATTTTAGGAGAGTTTTAAAGAAAACTTGAGAAGATAGTACAGAGTTTCCATATACCCTGCACTCAGTGCAGTGGGCTTATACTGAAAAACAGCAGTTTTCTCCCTCAACTTCTACTAAAATCCCTCCCTGCAGAGGCAGCAGTATTGAACTGTCTTAGGTGTTTTGGGTTTTTTTTCCTACTGACTTTCCTTATGACTTTCAAATTTATGCCCATATACTGTTTTAATTTTCCAGTTTTAAATATTATTTATTGACTGTCTAGAATGGGCTATAAGGGTTTGGCTATATTATCCTCCTCTCTACTGCAGAAAATAAGATTTAGCCCTGACACACATTCCCTGGCAGCATTCACCAAATACACTCATACACGTTTGCAAAAAGTCAGTATTCAGTTTTAATATTATTGCAACTCTGTAAATAATGTTCACTGGCCATGTGCTAGACAATAATTCCATTTGATTCTTTAAAAACTTTTTTTTGAAGTTAAAAAGTTACTTACTGCTTTTGTTTTGCATTCCAGAGGGAAAATAGAGAAATTTTATGGTTAAAAAGACTAGAGAATTTTTTGCCAGCACATATGCATTATGAAAAGCCCTAAAGTTTTCAGACTAAAGGAGAATGATCCCACATAGAAGTTTAAGAAGGAATAAAAAATTCCAGAAATGGCAAAATTTAGGCAAATATAAATAAATGTTGGCCAATATTAATAGTATGACCTTACAAGGTTTATAAGAAATGTACGAAGAAAATATGTAGAAGAAAATTGCACAAAGGGTGAAGTGGGGGTACATGAAGCTGAACTCCTGAGGGTCCTTGAATATGCAAGAAGTGGTAAAAGCACAAGATTAAAGTTGAATGTAGTAAATCATAAGAATATACAGTAATATCTAGTGTGACAACTAAAAGAATAATATAACATATATGACTAAAAAGCAAACAGAGAAGCTCAAATAAAACAGTAAATCATGCTTAATTAATAAGAAGAACATAAGGAACAAGAAATAAAGGGACAAAGAATAGATGAGATTATTAGAAATCAAATTGCATAGTTGTTTATTTAAACTCAACTATATCAGTACTAATATTGAAAGGTAAAAATTGTTAGACTGGATTAAAGACAAAAGAACAAAATCCAATTATATTTCTACTTACAAGAGACACACTTTAATATAAGAACATAGGGAAGGTAAAAATAAAGAATAAAAAAAGTATACTATATAAATATTAGCTAAGATAAAAGATATTGTGACTTTATAAATATTAGATGATTAGAATGATTTTAAGGTAAGCATTATTATGAAAGAAAAATAGGCCACTTTTTAAATCTTTAAATGTATGCACAAAATAAGTTGCATTAAACAATTTAAGGCAAAAAAATTGACTGAATTTGTTGTAGAAATACACAAATCCACAATTGTCCTTGAAGATTATAACTTAGCAACTGATAGAATAAGCAGACCTCCCCACCCGCCAAAAAAAAAAACAAAAAAAAACAAAAAAAAACTTATGCTGTGGAAGATTTAAACAAGATTAATTTGTTTGACCTAATTGACACATACGAACACTACATAAACAGCTACAGATTGCACATTCCAGTCCAGAGCACATGGAACAATTATAAAATATATTGTGGCAGTCATGGAGGCACTCCACTAAGATCTCCTTTCAAAAGAGAATTTGCCATCTCGCTGCAACAAGGGCAATCAGGTGATAGTCTCCAGCTATCAATACCTTCAGGATTAGCCTCAGCTTTCTAGCTGACCAATCTTTGTTCTGAAACTCTGCTTCAGTTTGTCCAAAGCAGAGTCACATCTGTGGTGTAATTTGAATTTCTCTTTCCCCAATCCTCTTTTGTTCAGATCACAGGGATATTATCAGATTTTCATCTTGAATTGAAAGCTCATCCTGTCTAATTCCTACTTCTACCTCCTTTGTTCTTTCATGGGCATTACTGATCCCTTCTAAATCTCTCATACTTGTAACTATCTCAGCTTCTGCTTCATGGAGAATCCGATTGACACATCTGATACTAGTCACAACATGATTTGTGAAGTCCAGTGGGAAATGAAAATGCAAGTCGCTTCGTTTAAAAATCGTTAAGAATTTTACTATCGGAAGAGCAGCAGAGCATTAAAGCAACATGGGGCCCTTCCAAGCTCAGGGCTGTATATGACTGTTCAGATCGTGTGCCCTGGCATCAGAAGTGGTGCAAGAAAGCAGATGAAAAGACAGTGCTTTAGGACTGGCTCATTCACAACCTACCTGGTAATGAGGAATCCATCCTAGGTAACATGTGGGCACAAACAATCTCTGGTACAATTTGGTAGCCTGATGCTAAAACTTTTACTGGTGGCAGCTTGAAAGACTGTTCTGGGGAGGGAACTACCCCGACCTGTATAATGATTCAAATGATTTAAGATTTTAAAAGTAAGGGGATGGGTGGGAGAGGGGCAACGCATGTAAGAGAATGTAGTTGGCTGACTATTATTAAATCACAATTGATGTCCTAACTAGAGATAATGAAAAGCAGAGTGAACTTAAAGAAATTAAAAGTAAATTTTGATGAGAAGAGGGCATTTTTGGTAGTTTAAAAAGAAGCTTTGGGCTGGCCCCGTGGCTCACTCAGGAGAGTGCAGCACTGGGAGCACCGAGGCCACGGGTTCGGATCCTATATAGGGATGGCTGGTGTGCTCACTGGCTGAGCGTGGTGCCGGCAGCACCAAAGCAAGGGTTGTGATCCCCTTACTGGTCAAAAACACTGGGAGCACCGAGGCCACGGGTTCGGATCCTATATAGGGATGGCTGGTGTGCTCACTGGCTAAGAGTGGTGCCGGCAGCACCAAAGCAAGGGTTGTGATCCCCTTACCGGTCAAAAAAAAAAAAAATGAGGCTTTATTTCCTATAGTCAGAATAATAAGGTGAAGACCTACCTCGAGGATTTAACACTTAGAATTTCTGAGCTACAAAAAGGCAAGTCAGGGCCCGAATGCTGAAAACCTAGGACTCTGAGACATGTGGTAAGTACACCTGAAAGGATGCCCATCCAAAAGTGACCTATCCCTCCATATTTTAATTAGCACTCAATATACAGGACACCAAGTGATTATGCATCCTGAATTGCTTATCTTGAGCAATTCTTGAGTTCTGTTGGACTCACCAAGTCAGAAAGTTGAGCAGATCAAGAAACAATTCATATAAGATGAAAATGGTACATAGGAGGTCAAGCCTGAGCAGGAACAAAGCTGTGTGAACAGGTAGACCAGACCTCAGTGTTACCCAGTACATTTTCACCAGTGCTCCTCTCTCAGGTCACATTTATGGCCACATGGAGAAGTTCTAGATGACCAGATGAAGGCGAAGCAATAAACCCAAGCATGGATTATAAATGGGTCTGCTCAGTGTTTGGGTGCAAGCCAAAAATGGACAGCATCTGCATTGCAGCCATACTCAAGGGTGAACTTTCAATACAGTGATAAATGGTGCATCTGGTCATGCACCTTGTGTATAAGGAAAAATGGCCTTAGGTGAAAATTTCTGTAGACTCACAGGAAACAGGAAATGGCATGGCTAGCAGATCAGGGTCCTGCAAAGAAAAAGTTGAGGATTGGAAACAGGAGGTCTGGAGTACAGGTACACGAGTAGATGGATGGGGAGTGGGCATGTACTGAGACATGTTAACACCCACCCAAAGGCATCCTACTGTAAACAAAAATAATCAGAGGCCATTGTTTGGACCGAGTTCTTGAACTATACCAGTCCAAACCAAAATGGAGTCACTCATGCTAAATGCCACATAATCAAACTGAAACTTTAAGAAAGTATATAGATCCTAAAACAGACCAGTTTTTCCTGTAAACAGGAGATTCCAGTCTACCTGCTTCAGTGCAATAAGGAAGTCCCCTCTGCTCTAACCCTTAAAGAAAGTAATCTGAAGCAACCTGAGGTTAACCAATCAGCTTTTTTTTTTCCTATTTTTACATTTTCTTGTTA
>NW_007726945.1:460602-468343 GCF_000696425.1 Galeopterus variegatus | reverse complement strand
TGAAGCAACCTGAGGTTAACCAATCAGCTTTTTTTTTTCCTATTTTTACATTTTCTTGTTACCACCTTACAAAACCCACTGTTCTAATATTTCCAAGTGGGAGCTTCCATTCTGTTTTTTTTAAATGAAGGCTGCACCAAGTCACGAATTGCAATTAAAAGCCATTTATATCTATAGCTAAGTTTGCTGTAATTTTGTATTTTGACACTATGTTGAAGGGCCAAGTGGACAAAATGACTGGGTCAACGTATGTTAGCCAGATTGTGTCATTGCCCATCCCATAATTAGAATGCTGGGCACAGGAACAAAGTCATCATAATGGCAGAGACGGAGGCCTCATGCAGTAGGAGCTTTCACTTACCAGGACCAATCTTATTTAGTCCTTTTTTCTACCTGCTGCACTGATTGTGGTGGAAACTTCATGGTAAGAAGACAGAGCCACACAATCAAAACCCTGGACAATTGAAGGTACATAACTTACAATCCAATTTAGTTTCTAATTACTACTGTAACATATTACCACACATCTAACAGCTCAAAATGAACTTATTATCTTACAGTTCTGGAGGTCAGAAATCCAAAATATATGTCTCTGGGCTAAAATCAAGGAGTTGACAGAGCCTGGAAGTAGGGAAGTGGTGATTCAAAATAATACCGTATCAGTGTCCTATTGCTTCTGCAACAAATTCTCATCATCTTTGTAGCATAAAACAATAAAAATTTATTATTTTACAGTTTTCAAGCTCAGAAATCTAAAATCATTTTCCAAAGCTAAACTCAAGGTGTCAGCAGGACTGTGTTTCCTTCTGGAGGCTCTAGAGCACAATCGATTTCTTTGGCTTTTCTAGCTTCTAGAAGCTGCCTGGATTCCTTGGCTGATGGCCCCTTCCATCTTCAGAGCTAGCAGCACAGCATCCTCAAGTATCTTTAGACTCTGACTTCCCCACCTCCTTCTTTCACTTATAAGAAGCTGTGTGATTACATTGGGCCCACTCAAATAATCCAGAATAATCTCTCCATCTCAAGAGTCTGAACTAACTACATCTGAAAAGTCCCTTTTTCCATGTAAAGTAAGATATTTATAGGTTCCCAGATTAGCTGAAGGTAACTATCCTACATATCTACTTAAATCAACAGAAGACTTCATAAATGAGAAATCCACTTTGTCGTGTTAATTGATTGAGATTTCCAACATGTTTACCAGAGCATATTTCAGTTTCTTCTAACTCACCTAGATAAGTGAAACATAGGTATAACCTAAGGAATTCCATTACTTTTTATTATACTTACAACTTCTTATACATGGGCACCAGCAAAAAATGGAGCAAAAANTTACTTTTTATTATACTTACAACTTCTTATACATGGGCACCAGCAAAAAATGGAGCAAAAAACCAGATCCATATGACTTTACATATTGAGTTATAAGCACATATTTTAAATGTTCCCTGCGTTTAATGATATAAATGCTGTCACAAAAATAACAGAATTCATATCATTACATGTAGTGAGTTGAATTGACTTGAAAATATCTTCAGGGAATAAGATTATTAAAAATGACATTGCAGATATGGAAAACAACCAACAGATGCTCTAAAAATAAACATACAGTAACCAAAATAAAGACAGTAATGGAGATATTTGACAGCAGTCTGGACACAAAATAAAAGACATTTATGAAGTGGCAGATACAAAAGAAGAATGGCACGTGAAGAATCACAAGTATGAGAGGATGGTGAGTAGAGTGAATACACAACACGAAGGATGACCATGGTAGGGACATCACAAAACTTCAGAACACAAAGGGGAAAAGAGAAATGATTAAAAACAACCAGAAACTCAGATAAATTGCCTTTAAAGTGATCTTATATTTGATCTCTGATAAGCACAATGATATTGTATCTTCAATATGCTGAAGGAAACTAATACTCAGCCTAAAATTCTATACCTAACAAAACTATATTTTAAAACATGGCAAAACTGTGACATTTTCAAATGAAAAAAATTTGAGTGCTCACTAGTAGCCCTTACTAATGAAAATTCTATATATGCTGTAGACAGAATAGAAGTTATTCCAATTTAAAGTTTTGGGCTGCAAGAATCGATTGAGAGCATAAAAAGATGTTAAAAATGTGGACAAAAATAAACAAACATTGATTATATTGAACAAATATAATGTGTGGTAGAGTCTCAAATTTTGTATAAGTGTTGAAATAATACAGAGCATATTTTCTTATCAAAATTGACTTAAGCATAAACATATTTTCTGGACATTAAAATTAAATTGAAAATTAAGAAATGGGTTTCCAAGCAACCCATTGAGCAAAGAAAAACTCACAATGAAAATTGGAAGGTCAAGTATCACAAACTGAATAATGATGCAAATACCATACGGTATTAAAAAAAATGTCAAAGGAGATTAAAGCAATACTTAGAGAAAAAAAATCATAGCCTTAAAAGCATATTTTGAATCAGAATTAAATTTAAGAACTAACATCCATTGTGAGATATTATTAAAAATGATAGCAGAAAAAGCCCAAAGAAACTACAAGCCAGGAAATAAAGATCATAAGAACAGAAATTAATAAAATAAGTGAAAAAATAACATTCAAAATATAGAGGAAAAACAAATCAAAAAGTTGGTCCTGTAAAAAGACTAATAAAATTAGCAAACCTGTAGGGAGAATCAATCAAGAAAAAACAAGGAAGTGACAAAGAACAACTGTCAGAATAGGATAAATATTAAATAGGTAAAGAGGTCATTAATTTTAAAAATCATATTTTTTAGTTCCTAGAAAAAATAAAAATAGAAACTACTAATATTCAATTACTTTTTATTATACTTACAACTTCTTATACATGGGCACCAGCAAAAAATGGAGCAAAAACCCAGATCCATATGACTTTACATATTGAGTTATAAGCACATATTTTAAATGTTCCCTGTGTTTAATGATATAAATGCTGTCACAAAAATAACAGAATTCATATCATTAAATGTAGTGAGTTGAATTGACTTGAAAATATCTTCAGGGAATAAGTTTATAAAAAATGACATTGCAGATATGGAAAACAACCAACAGATGCTCTAAAAATAAACATACAGTAACCAAAATAAAGACAGTAATGGAGATATTTGACAGCAGTCTGGACACAAAATAAAAGACATTTATGAAGTGGCAGATACAAAAGAAGAATGGCACATGAAGAATCACAAGTATGAGAGGATGGTGAGTAGAGTGAATACACAACACGAAGGATGACCATGGTAGGGACATCACAAAACTTCAGAACACAAAGGGGAAAAGAGAAATGATTAAAAACAACCAGAAACTCAGATAAATTGCCTTTAAAGTGATCTTATATTTGATCTCTGATAAGCACAATGATATTGTATCTTCAATATGCTGAAGGAAACTAATACTCAGCCTAAAATTCTATACCTAACAAAACTATATTTTAAAACATGGCAAAACTGTGACATTTTCAAATGAAAAAAATTTGAGTGCTCACTAGTAGCCCTTACTAATGAAAATTCTATATATGCTGTAGACAGAATAGAAGTTATTCCAATTTAAAGTTTTGGGCTGCAAGAATCGATTGAGAGCATAAAAAGATGTTAAAAATGTGGACAAAAATAAACAAACATTGATTATATTGAACAAATATAATGTGTGGTAGAGTCTCAAATTTTGTATAAGTGTTGAAATAATACAGAGCATATTTTCTTATCAAAATTGACTTAAGCATAAACATATTTTCTGGACATTAAAATTAAATTGAAAATTAAGAAATGGGTTTCCAAGCAACCCATTGAGCAAAGAAAAACTCACAATGAAAATTGGAAGGTCAAGTATCACAAACTGAATAATGATGCAAATACCATACGGTATTAAAAAAAATGTCAAAGGAGATTAAAGCAATACTTAGAGAAAAAAAATCATAGCCTTAAAAGCATATTTTGAATCAGAATTAAATTTAAGAACTAACATCCATTGTGAGATATTATTAAAAATGATAGCAGAAAAAGCCCAAAGAAACTACAAGGCAGGAAATAAAGATCATAAGAACAGAAATTAATAAAATAAGTGAAAAAATAACATTCAAAATATAGAGGAACAACAAATCAAAAAGTTGGTCCTGTAAAAAGACTAATAAAGGTAGCAAACCTGTAGGGAGAATCAATCAAGAAAAAACAAGGAAGTGACAAAGAACAACTGTCAGAATAGGATAAATATTAAATAGGTAAAGAGGTCATTAATTTTAAAAATCTTATTTTTTAGTTCCTAGAAAAAATAAAAATAGAAACTACTAATATTCCTACTGCTATTAAAGCAAAAGAATGAGTTAAATATCTTTCCACAAAGAAAACTTCAAAACCATATGGCTTCACTGACAAGTACTAATAAACATTCACAGAAGAAATAATTCCAATCCTACACAAACCCTCCCAGAGAAGAAAAAAATAAACACATTCCAATTCATTTTATGAGGCTTGCATAACTTTGATATTAAAAAAAAGACAGTAAAAAAAAGGAAAATTAGAGGTCAACTTTACTTTTGAACACAGTTGTAAAACTCATAAAACAAGAATTCAGTAATACGTACAAAGGATAATATATTATGAAAAGGTTTAGTTTATCCCAGAATAGCATGAGTTTGACATTTAAAAAAATATTAGTTCAATATTAGAGTATAATATATTATGAAGGATAATATACTATGAAAAGGTTTAGTTTATCCCAGAAGAGCATGAGTTTAACATTTAAAAAAATATTAGTTCAATATTAGAGTATAATTCAATGTATTTCAGTTCCAGAAAAAAAAAATCAAAGGAAAAAAAATCATAGAATTGTCTCTGTAGATGTAGAAAAAGTTTTGATAAAATTGACCACTACTTATGTTAACAACTCTCAGGCAACCAGAGGGAAAAAAAAGAGGGAAATTCCTTCATCTAATAAAAAATGATTACAACATAATTTACAGCAATGAAACCTCATACTTATTGAAACATTGAAGTTCTTCCCTTTAGATGGGAATCAAGACAAGAATGCCCACTATCTCCTGTTCAGCGTTGTCCTGGAAATGTTAGGCAAAAGAAGCAGTAAATCAGAAAAGCAATGAAAAATATAAAAATTAGAAACAAAGAAAGTAAACTATCATTATCTTGGTTCACACACTTGTGGACAAAGAAAATTCAAAACATCTGTGTACAAAGAAGATCCAACAGATATATAAGAAGCCTTTACAAAGATTTAGCTAGGTAGCTAGACTCAAAAACTGAAAGACAAAATATTAATTAATGTACAAATATCCATGAGTAATAAACACTTAGAACATAAATTTTGAAAGGATAACATTTACCAGAGAATTTAAAAAATTGAATCCTAAGAAAATAGGCAAGATAACTATGGAAAAAATTTAAAAACTTTAAGAAAAATTAAAGAAAATCTAATTAATTAGAAAAGTCTATAAATGTATAGATTGGAGAACTTATTATTATAAAAAGGCAGTTCTCCTTAGAATGATTTATAGCCTTGATTTCTATCAAAACTGCAACAGGGACATTTGTGGAAGTTGGAAAACTAATTCAAAAAATGGTGTTAGAATATGGATATTTAAAAATAATTGTATATATACATATATATAGTTATATATATATAGTTATATATATATATTTGTGTGTGTGTGTGTATATGCCACATCTCATACCATGCACAAGATTAATTATTAATTACAGGTGGATTAAAGACTCAAATATGAAAGCTAAATCTTTATGATCTTATTAAGAGAAACATTTCTTAAAGAGAACACAAAAAGTGTTAATATGAAATGGCAAAATGACATTTAACCACATACTCTGTTCTTTAAAAAAATCATAAGAGTTAAAAGTGAAAATAAAATAGATGTGCAACACATATCAGATAAGGGTTACTATCAAAAGCATTGTATAAAAAAAAAAAAAAAAAAAAAACAACAACGAAGTCAATTGGAAAAAAGCAAATAATTCAATAAAAAAAAGAAAGAAAAATTTAAATAGGTATTTCAACATAGAATTAATGTGCTATTGCCCAGGACAGTCCTGATGTATGCCACTTTTCCTGGTTTAATAGTTCGTAATGTGCCCTTGTGCTCTCAAAAGCATCCTAATATACTACATAAATTATATGTTCTTTCAACCAAACTTTCTATTTTCAAACCCACCCTTTATCCTCAACTTCAGAGATATTTGAAGCTTCTAATTTGAGAGTCTCTCTGTAGTTATGCAGAATAAATCTTTCTGCTTCCACTGGGCTTCCCCAACTGCTGTTTTCAGTTCTTCAGTTTTCCATTTCAGAAAATGTTGTTACTATCCATCTCCTTGTGAGTTTATAATACTTTATTTCTTTACTATCCTCTCAAGAAAATGGAAATGAATCCAAAATAAGTGATTATGCTCCAAGTGCTTACTTACCCAAAGTAATCATTTACTAATGGCCATTCCTTATTTAAATGCCTTGTTGAAATCATATCCAATTTAGAAACCCTTCACAACAAAAACAGAAAAGTGATGATTTCTTCTAGAAAAACAAACCTTTGTTCATTATCTTGATAAACGCTCTTTCTTTTTGCATATTTTATCCCATACATCTGTTGACCTTACTGCTTTATTGCTTTTGAAGTCATTTTTTCATAATTATATTGATCCATTGTGTCTATGTATTATATGTATACACTGAATGGGAATTAGAGCCCATAAAACAAGAACCTGTATGACATTAACAAACTTGTTAATTAGAGTTTGTTTTTAGGCCTCCTGTGTAAACTGAGGTCTCCTTAGGTTGTCATAGTTTCTATAGTCAGAGATGATGTGTTTGAGATTCACAAGAATATGCTATTTTCATTCTTTCTTTTCTCCTCCTGATTTTTATTCACAATGTCATTAAAGAAATGGATTTAACTAACTTTTTAAAAGCTACTTCCTCTTCAAGGACATCGTTCCAGATTCTAGGGACATAATAATTTGGCTGAAATGATTTTGAGTGTTATCTGATAAAAGACAGGAGGCATGTTTTAATCATTTTCAGATTCCTAGCACCAAAGAAGAGCTCCACAAATGTTTTATTTGGATGGATATTTAGGGTGCCTATTTCTATTCTCTCATTGAGTAGAAATCCATATGCCATCTTAACTAAGAATGATGTAACACTGCTGTTCTACTTCCTTTTGCAAGTTTCTATCATCTTGGTAATCAAGGCAACCACATGAGATGACTCACTTGAAGAGAAATGTGGTTGAAACAGCATTTCATTTAGATTTGAGTGGGTACATCTGTCATAAGAAACAGTTTTTGTGAACTGATAATCTTTTTTTGAAGATGAGACTTTCAAAATAGAATCTTTTTCTTGTGAAAAAAAAATCAGAAAACTGAAACATTTACAATTGCTGGATATTTCATTTCCAGTTTTACAGGCATAATAGAAGGATCATGGGAAAGTGTCATCGTGAGGGAAACAGATAATTACTTTCTCTAAACCAACACTATGTTCTGAGGTTCAGACAGTCCTGCACCTCAAACTGCAGTACCTGTGCTCACGAGAGGAAAATAAATCTGTCTCTAATAATTTCACAGCAGTCTATATCCATGAGGAAATTTTCTCATAGAGCCTCTGTGAGGCATGCCAAGAGTAGGATGAGCATCTTTACTGGAAGTCTGCTGAAACTGAGAACAGAGAGAATTTATTTATTTATTTATTTATTT
>NW_007726945.1:457832-459481 GCF_000696425.1 Galeopterus variegatus | reverse complement strand
TACAGTCACAGAAAATAGCTCTTGCCAAATCCACAGCACCTCTGACTGCTGTGTGTGCAAAGAACCCAGCCTTTCATTATGCTTCCCGGAGAGGAAACTGAATTTGCAGAGTACAATCTCCACTTTCCCTTTCATAACCTCTGTCCCTATAGAGTGAAGGAATGGCAGTGACCTATAAGTCTCCTGGTAGTGAGAAGCTAGGGGTAGATGATCAGTAAGAAATAGAACACTGGATTAGTCTGAGTCTGAATGAAAGTGATGAAAAATATAAGGAAGGGTGGCCTAGCTGAATACCCTGAGTCTTATACTAACTGCATGTATTTAAAATAAAATAGTAATACATTTTTATTATGTTTGAAAGTTTACAAATTGGTTTTCACTACATTGATTTATCTGATGTAATCTTCAAGACATTTCTAATGGCAGGTATGGCCATTTCTAATTTTATAAATGAATAAATAGGCCCAGAGAAGCTAATAACTTGCTTAATATTATCCATCCATTGAGGAGTGAAAAAAGTAAGAATAGTAGTCTTAATTGACATCTTAAATTCACATCTTTTGGGTTTTTTTCCTCCTTTTCCTTTTTCAATAGGGAAGTGCAAATGAGAGAATACTGGGGCAGTAATAGTGGTTTTAGAACAATGTGAATAACTTCAAGCAGAATATAATAGCCTCAGTATCTTTCTAATGCTAAGAGGAAATTGTGTTTAGTGTCAAGACAAGTTGCGTGTCACCATTAAAAAGCAATGTAGTAGAAAATATAATCCTTCCTCTGGATCATTTATAGTTGAATGAGAAAGTATAGAAAACAGACTTACGCACATCAATGCAGACAGTAGATCATCTCAGTATGTACATATTTGGAAACATTTTCATTATCAATTACTCTAATTGCCTCCAAGTGGAGAAATTTTATCTAAAACTTGTTGAGCAATTACTTCATCTTTGAGACTTGGCACTCCTTAATTGTCTGATGTGCTTTTTTAGTGATGAAAATACAAAGACTTCAAAGAAAAGAATAATTATGAGACCATGTGAGAGAAAAGATTTATTGTGGATACATCAAAATTATCTAGGCAAACACCAACAACTTCTACACAATTACTGAAAAGTATGCCATCAAGCAGGAGAGCATTCAACCTGCCAATTAAGCAACTGAAATAAATCATATAGATGGACCTTCAATGAACACGTACTAACAGAATGAATGCATATTTACATCAGAGAAGCATCTTACTATGAACTAAACTTTTGGGATTAAATATTGTAATAATATTTGTGATTTTTGTAGAACAAAAAGGACTTAGTCATTTCTATTTTCTAGTTTCAAACTTTGTTAATATCTCCTCCTCCTGACCCTTGTTTCACATATTTTTCTAGTATAGTTTCCTCTCTCTAAATAATAATAATAACAGCTACTATTTTTTAAGCACTAGGTATTTTGCTGGACAGCTTTAGACAATTTCTTAGTTAGTCACCACACTAATCCAGGAAATTATTATTTTCATTTTACAAACAAAGACACTGAATCTAGAAGAAGTTTAAGAACCTCACTCCATGTGACACAGTAGTAATTAGCAGATCTCGGATTTCACCCTAAAAGCAAAGTCCTTGAGGGTGAGACCATATCTTCTGTATATCTTCCAT
>NW_007726945.1:455748-457042 GCF_000696425.1 Galeopterus variegatus | reverse complement strand
GGATTTCACCCTAAAAGCAAAGTCCTTGAGGGTGAGACCATATCTTCTGTATATCTTCCATGTCAGTATGCACATTGGAATCAACTGAAAAACTTAACACACTTTGCCACTTAATACCCTCTAGAGATTGTTGATTCAGTTGGTCTAGGATGAAACATCAGTATCTACATTTCTAACAATTCCTTTGGCATGATTCTTATGCAGCCAGGTGAAAAATGTGCTATTTAGGGTTATCATATTACTGTCTTTCATATATTAGGGTAAATATACACATATACACACATACATATACATATATACATACATACGTATACATATATACACACACATATACATATATATTTAAATTTTTGAAGTAAATTTCAGATATGAAGCTGGAGTTTCTTTGTATTTTATGATTTAAAGATTCTTTGGATGATAGCACACAACACATTGACAGTGGAATAGATGAAAGGCAGAACTCTGTTACTTTAAGTTCCAAAGGAGGGGTGCCTACCAGGCAAGACCAATGGATGGTTGTACTATGTGTGAGCAAGCAGGGGGTTAAAGTGTATTGCCCTCCAAATTGAGAAGGTACTTCAAGACCAAAGATAAAAGCAGGCAGGTCCATTAGATGTAAACAAAGATATTTATTAATGGGGGTGACTTACACACAGGAAAGTTGCATGCAATGAAGAATCAGACTCAGCAGCTGAGAGCACTTTGCATATAGGCAAAGCTGTTTTTATAGCAAAAGCCCTGCTACTAAAAATAGCTTTAAGGAAACAGGTTAAGAAAAATGTTGATAATATCATTCACTACATGTTCTGTGTTCCATGAGGTGGGGGTCGGGATGGGGGGGGTCTTGTGATGTTAGCACTCAGACCACGGAAGGCACCTGCTATATAAATCCCTCACTTTTAGAAGCCTATGTTCCTTTAAAGTTAAGATGTAACTGGTCAGTGAAACAAAGAAATGAAGTTAAAGGGAAGTCAGGCATGGCATGCAGGGCACAAAAAGGCATTTTGTTGCCCTTCTAATACACTAGAAGGCAGGGTAATAGCAAGTTGGAGCTGTGCAGGGCAAGTTATGTATGGCAAGTCAGGTGGGATTAAGCTAGCTTCCCCAGGCTCCCTGTGGAATGACTAATATTTTGTGGGCCCCAGGGCATAGTGGCTGCCCTTAATTGTCTGGTGCCTGGCCCTGGGGTGATTAGCGCAGTTGTATACTGGCCTGGAGTTTGAGAATTCATAAAGGGGGGCCGGCCCAGTGGCGCACTGCTACAGTGCGCCGCTTGGGAGCGCGGCGGCGCTCC
>NW_007726945.1:448155-454771 GCF_000696425.1 Galeopterus variegatus | reverse complement strand
AGGGTTGCGATCCGTTGCCAGTCACGAAAAAAGACAAAAAGGAAAAAAATAATAATAATAATAATAAAAAAAGAATTCATAAAGGAAGCACATGGAGGTGTGGATTTCACCAGCTTCTTGAGAAGGGGGGCTCACTGACCTCTAGCCACAGCCTTAAAACTGGGTCAAGGCAGCAGAATAAAAATACATGTTTTATGCTTTGCTCCTTAAGATCTTACTCAAGATGGTTTAAACTTCCAATTCATAATTTCTAGCTATTAAAATAATCAGCAATATGCCTGCAGTTTTCAAATACAAGGGAGTGGAGGATGCAAGTTATGCCTTCTGGCCATATCTGTTTCCCACTCCTAACCTCACTGAATTCTTATTCTCCATACTGCTTTGAATTTGTTGTTGTTTGTCCTGGTGTTAACCTCAGCACTTTACCTTGTTCTGCACATGTAAAAAAATCATAAACACATTCACACACAAAGACACAAACATACAAGAGCACTTAAAGGAGTCATTGTGTATGTAGCACACTTTGACGAAGGTTTAGAATTTAAGTCAAACAGTTTAAATTGCTGCAGGAATTACAACTGAACAATAATCATTTGATGTAGCTATTCCTTGGGCAACTTCCCATTATTGCCCAATCATTCACTCTTTTTCTTTTAACTTTCTTCTCCCTGTGTCTGTGCATTTCTAATGTGGAGGGGCTTTGCTATCTCTTCTCTTTCCTGAGCCTCCTCTAATCCTCTTCTCATGGACTCATATTCCACTCCATGTAACTTATCTGGGAATTTTCCTAAAGAGAAAATGTTTCCACGAGTGCCAGCTATTAATACTAATATTTATGTTCACTCTGCTACTGAAGACATTTGCCTTCTCGTGGTGTTGGGAAAATGGAACAATTTGGTCAGGCTCCCCTCACCTCAGAGCTGGTTCAGGGTTGTTTGGTAAACATTGTGTATCGGGGTGGAGTAGGTGCACCTGCAAGTTGGTGCCACTTTAGCTGGTGTTTTACTGCCTCAGGTGCCCACCCTGTGTGGCCATGTTTTTCCAGACCTGCGGCTTCCAAGGACCATGTGGCCAGTTACCTAGCATACAGACCTGTGTAAAGGGGTTTGCTGACCCAGCCTGGCGTGGAGGGGTCTGGTGACCCAGCCTGGTGTGTGAAGGGTTTGTGACCCAGTTTGTGAATGTGCTTGAGGAGTCTGGGGGCTCCAGACCCAGCCCTAGCTCAACCATCGGTCCAGTCAGTGCAGGATTACCAGCAGGTAAAAGAGCCACGACAACTAGTGTGGTCACCTAGCTTTACAATTGGCATCATGAACAGGATTAAGAGCTAGACAATTGGCACTGTGAGCAGGATTTGCAACATCAGCTTTAGCTTCGCAGTAGCAAGACACATGGGAAATCTTCATTTCACTGAAAGATGTCATATAAGGTCTGTGATTTGAATTATCCCCCTAAGTAGGTTTCATTTCGTATTGTTTTTCATAATAATTGTAAAGTAATTATCTTGATATCTGCTCAGTAGCCTCTGGGAATAAAATAAGGTAGCGCAGGAAATACTATTATTCTACCTACTTTCACCAGGAAATTCCATGCTTGCGGTAGAACATGTAGCTTAAAAACAGATTCACTGAATTCCTATTTCATAATTTATGAGGCTAGAAGTAAATAATGACAAAAAATCCAAGTATATAATTAGAAGTTCTAATTAGCATGAAATAACTGGTTAAGTAAAGAGGGGAAAAAATTAAGCAACACACAATAAATTGAATATTAAGTATTCAATTTTGCTCAAGTGAAAAAAAAATATACCGTGTAGGTTCCCTTCCTTAACCACCTTTTCTTCTGAACTTCATAGCTTTGGAATGTGTCAGGCCTACGTCCTCAGCCTTTCTCTCCTCTATACTCACTTCCTAGGTGACCTCATAGAGTCTTACACTGGTATGACGATGCCTCCCATAGAAATCTCCAACCACATTTCTCACCTGGACTCTGCCCACTCATATTTTTTCTGGGGTACCTAATAAGCACTTCAAGCTAACAAGACCAAGGCAAAATTCTAGATTTTCCTTTCTAACTCACCAATCTTCCTCAAATTAATGTGGCCCTACCATTTACTAGATGAATCCTTCATTCCTTTCTTTCACTTGGATTCTCCCAATTCATC
Organism: Galeopterus variegatus; assembly: GCF_000696425.1. Taxonomy (NCBI): domain Eukaryota; kingdom Metazoa; phylum Chordata; class Mammalia; order Dermoptera; family Cynocephalidae; genus Galeopterus; species Galeopterus variegatus. The sequence continues at coordinate 452,607 of NW_007726945.1, read as the reverse complement.
AGCAAATCCTATTGGTTCCACCCAAAATAGACCCTGAATTCCATCATGTCTCACCATCTCTGCCACTAGTATGGGCTGCCATCATCTCTTGCCTCAACGACTGCCATTGTTTTCCTGATGTTTTTACTTGCTTTTTCCATTCTGCTATCTACAATCTGTCATTCAGCTGTCAGAGCAAAGGCTGTAAAAATATTAGTTAGATCAAGATATCTTCCTATTCGGGCCGGCCCAGTGGCGCACTGGATAGTGCGCCGCTTGGGAAGCGCGGCAGCGCTCCCNTGGGAATAAAATAAGGTAGCGCAGGAAATACTATTATTCTACCTACTTTCACCAGGAAATTTCATGCTTGCGGTAGAACATGTAGCTTAAAAACAGATTTCACTGAATTCCTATTTCATAATTTATGAGGCTAGAAGTAAATAATGACAAAAAAATCCAAGTATATAATTAGAAGTTCTAATTAGCATGAAATAACTGGTTAAGTAAAGAGGGGCAAAAAATTAAGCAACACACAATAAATTGAATATTAAGTATTCAATTTTGCTCAAGTGAAAAAAATATATACTGTGTAGGTTCCCTTCCTTAACCACCTTTTCCTCTGAACTTCATAGCTTTGGAATGTGTCAGGCCTACGTCCTCAGCCTTTCTCTCCTCTATACTCACTTCCTAGGTGACCTCATAGAATCTTACACTGGCATGACGATGCCTCCCATAGAAATCTCCAACCACATTTCTCACCTGAACTCTGCCCACTCATGTTTTTTCTGGGGTACCTAATAAGCACTTCAAGCTAACAAGACCAAGGCAAAATTCTAGATTTTCCTTCTAACTCCCCAATCTTCCTCAAATTAATGTGGCCCTACCATTTACTAGATGAATCCTTCATTCCTTTCTTTCACTTGGATTCTCCCAATTCATCAGCAAAGTGGTTCCGCCCAAAATACACCCTGAATTCCATCATGTCTCACCATCTCTGCCACTAGTACGGGCTGCCATCATCTCTTGCCTCACGACTGCCTTTGTTTTCCTGACGTTTTTACTTGCTTTTTCCATTCTGCTATCTACAATCTGTCACTCAGCTGTCAGAGCAAAGGCTGTAAAAATATTAGTTAGATCAAGATATCTTCCTATTCAAAACCCTCTAGTAACTTTCTATCACATTTTTCAGAATGTAGAAGTGTGTTGTCACAGCCCGTAGCTCTACATAATCTAGCCACTGATTCCTTCTTTGACCACATCTTTGGTGCTCATTTCCTTTCTTCCTCAGCTACAGCATCACTGGGATTCTTTTAAATGCTTGAATATTCCAAGATGTTCCCCCCGAAGAAACTTTATGATTCTTGCATGTTTTACCTAGAATGAACTTTCCAAAGCATTTCTTTTTATTAAAACATGCATCACACGTGTTTTTCTCTTCTCTCCTTGTCCCTTTTTCTTTCTCTTCACGTAATATTGTATTTCTTCCTCTAAGCTGCAAACACGACTGCATTGGCTTTGTGTACACTCTTACGTTCTAAACTAAGCACCTAGAAAAATGTCTGGCACATATAAATGCTAAACAAACATTTGTTAAAAGAATGTGAGGGTGAATGAATCTATATCTCAAATCTGAAATAAATAGAAAAGATTAGATATATTAAGCAATAAATGTACAGATAATAATTAATTTCTAAACCAACAACTCTTTACTGAGTTTCTATAACATAACCATAATAAGGAATATTTATAATTAAGCATTTAGTATTCTTCCCACATTGAGCTAAATATTTCATGGGCATCATCACATTTATTTCTCACAACAACCCTCTGAAGGGGTGCTCTCAAGCTTTTTTATTTTACAAATGAGCACCGTGAGGTTCATAGAAGTTAAGTGACTCATTTTCCCATTGTCACAAAACTTTTAAATGATGAAGTTGGTACTTGAGCCAATTCATACTCCAAAGCCCATGCTTGCAGTAACTGTACTTGTATTACACAAAGGTAACATGGCAATTTTTTTTAAGGCTAGACTATCTGAACTCATATCTATATTAGTTAAAGGTACTGATAATCCAATAACTATGTACAATAATCTTCTGGGGAATGCATGAATATACTGTCAACACCACGAAGAAAGGTAATGGGAGTGCGCAGAGTACTAGATCAGGTGTCAGAATAACTGGATTCTAGTTCTATATAGGCTCTCTAGTTTTATAAGATGGACTTTGGTCTCCTCTTCCATAAAAGACAGAAATTAGACTAAAATCAGAGGCTTAAAACTGAAAAGTTCTTGAGCAAAATGTAGTTCACAGGCATGTTTTCTGAGGCTCTCACTGTCCTTTTAAATTTTTCTTTATTTTTTTTAAGTGAGAGATAAAATTGCATGCATTCACCATATACAACATGATGCGTTGAAGTATATATATACATTGTGGAATGACTAATTCTAACTAATTAATATATACATTACCTCATACAGTTATCATTTTTGTGGTAAGAACACTTTATTTCCCTTCTCTTAGCATTTTTCAAGAATACATTTTTAACTATAGTCACCATGTTGTACAATAGATCTCTAGAACTTTTTCCTTCTATCTAACTGAAATTTTGTATCCTTTATCAACAATCTCCCAACTTCCCCTCTCTTTTAAAAAAATGTTTTCATCTCTTTTGGCAGGGAACTTAGAACACTCCCATGCTGTCCCAAGGAGTTCCTATTGCCTTTCCTCCAGCCCATTTAATTCATTAATATTTCCTACCCTGGTCCATCAGGGCATTTGATTTTGTGATATCTGAGCTAGATTTAATGGTGCTGCATCCATTTTCAAGTCAAAGCATAATGTTACGAAAATTTCCATGAGGAGCTATCAATGGAATAAATAGAAACATAAGCTCTGTTTTTACAGTTGCCTCATCATTTTTCAATTGTCAGTCTGAGCATAAACTAATATTATTCATGTCTTGCATAGCTGTAAAAGGACAAAAGCGTATTAAGTGTGCAGCTATAGTAAATCTCTTTAAATGTTTATTTTCAAACATCACTTTAGTTTTGACTTGACTGCTATCTGGAAGATATATAATTTGTTTCATTGCTATCATTTTTAACTCTTTTGCATTCTAAAGTATCATGACAAGAAATGAATGTTTTATATAAGCAGCCAAGAAAATATGTCTGTAGTAGCAAAACATCCAGATGTAAAGTAGAAAATCCAGTCATGTGATATTTTCTTCACAGAAATGCCAAACATCTGGAGGTTTGGGGAGAACCTCACAATTACCCAAATATTTCACTTCTTGGCTGGATATTTATTTTCCTGTAGCTGCGATTTAATTTGGCACATCATCAGTAAGTAAAGGGCAGGGTTGGGGGGTGGTTAGATTCTAGGGAAAAAAAATTGTTTTTCCTAAAGAATAATTTACGATATTATTGTTTAAACATTTTACAGACTTTTAGTCTGATCAAAGGCATTCTTAAGTTTGTAATTTACATGGTACAATCCTAAATAATCGAATTTTTTGTTTGCTTTGCTTGTTTGGGTTTTTTTAATTTTTATAGTGAGAAACACAGTGCAGAGACCAGAAGAGCTGTAACTGCATAATCAATCTTTTTTCTTGTTAAACTTGCATTAATTCATCATTAATCAGTTACAATGGTGGATACAGAATTTGTACATTAAAAACACTGAGAGAAAATAAACAAAATGTAATGATTTTTCTTAAAATCTTTAGGATTTGCGAGGGTTTTCTTTTTTATCAATTTTCTATAATGGATTAATAATATTTAAAAAGTAAAAACATTAGTCTTTCAGTGGACTGAAATATTTATGGATTTACTTTGCATAAAAAGAAAAACCTCACTATTTTAAGAGTACATTCCAGCTTGGATTCCTGATCAACATGGTTCCTGGGAAGAGTATTCAAGTTCCTGGGAATCTGAGCAGATGGGAGCCTGCTATTTGCAGTGCCTTGACTAATATCTGATACCTGGTAAACAGTGTGATGCACTTATTTCTTACTAATGAATAGAGGCAAAAATCCTCTGGAGCAATAGACTCTCAAAATGCTATATGGATGAATTACCCAAGAATTTTATATTAGAAGGCGTAAGGAACTATATTCTTAAGAAAAAATTTCCAGGAGACCAGCCTTGATGGTTTATCTCCCTCATAAAAATTAACTGTGGCCCTAAATTTGAGAAAAAATGAAAAATATAAGAAGCACCTGAAAAAGGCCTACCACTGATTCATATTCTTAAATACTCAACAAAATAAATTAACAATTATTTTTTGAAATAATATTTTTTCTTCTTTCATTCAGTTTCGTTTATGCCAAACGCTATATGGCATTCACTATACCAAATAATTTCTTAGCAAAACAGTGCCTCATTTTAAGAGGAGTTGCATATTTTCACTCTCTGGGAAGAAATGTTATTTAAAATACTGTTTAATGAATTGCAGCTTGATGGTACTCTGG